>NC_056725.1:44862465-45057465 GCF_019279795.1 Protopterus annectens
GAACAATCAACATAATGCTGAAATATATACTCCTTCCTCATCATGGGATGTATAAAAATATTTTTGTTTGCTACATATTTACAAAAATTGCAATGTCTACAACTAAAGGTCACTTGTCTCACTGAGATGATATGTTTAGTCTGGGTATGTATTCTGTGACATAAACATCTTTTTAAGGACTTTAAATTCTTAAAAGAAATATTGGGATGGAGCCCTACAACCTCTCTTAAACCGTCATCCACAACCAATATGTACCAGTTCTTACGTATTATTTCCATGATTCTCCTATTGTCAGAAGTAAATGGAAGATACAGTTTACATTCCCTTTTGTAAGATGTATGGGGTTTATTATCATCTAACCTATCCCCCCCCCCCAAAATAAGGTCTACCTCTCCTATATCTTTCTACATGTGCTATCTGAAGTTGGGTATCACATTCCAGCTCAGTATAGCCCCTGCTCAAAAACTCTTCTATTAGTAATTTTACCTGCTCATTTAATATTTCGTCATTGCTAGTAAGCCTAGAAAGGTGTAAAATTTGTCCTTTTAGACATTAATGAATACATGTTTCGGATCCATACTAGATCTCATCAAAAAGCTGTTCTGTTTACATCTTTTCCTAAAAATTTGAGTATTCAGCTTTATGTCATGCCTATTCAATCTCACATCCAAAAAATCAGCTTCATTCCTAGATATGTGAGATGAAAACCTTAAAAAGGATGTACTCTAATTTAAAAATTCAATGAACTCACATAATTCTTCCATATGGCCACGCCATATAAAAAAATATATAGTCCACAAATCTACCATAATATAGAAGGTGTCCCCTATAGATTCATTCATCATAATTACCATGTTTTCCCAATGTGCCATAACAATATTAGCATATGAATTGGCACACGGGGTACCATGGCCACCCCATTCAGCTGAATGTAATAATTCCCATCAAAGGTGAAAACATTATTCGTGAGTACTAGTTCCAGTAACATACATAAAGTCTGAATAAACCCTATGCCAAAATCACTATTACTTCTTAAGAAGTCTCTCACATACTGAATGCCCACATCGTTAGGAATACATGTAAATAACAAGCAAACATCCAGTGTAACCAGAAAATCTGTCTCACCTAATAGGATACTTTCTAATTTTTCATAAAGAGTCATCAATAAATATTGTGTATCTCTTAAAATAATGGAAGATTTCAGCAGTAATGGATTCAAGGTCTTTTCCAAATAAATAGAGATAGGCTCAGTGAGTCATCCTTGGCCAGCTACAATAGGCCTATAGGGAGGATCCACCAAGGATTTGTGAATTTTAGGTAGGCCTTTTATTGTCAGTACCAAATCTACCATAAAAAATCATATAGGTCCTTACTAATGTATCTGCAAGTTACACTGTCAAACAGCTCACAGTCGATGTATATCAGAAAGACTAATATTCCAAAGACATGCATCTGGAGCATTTCTCCCTGGGCCTCCGCTGAAAACAGGCTCAGTGGAACCTAGATGGACATTCCCGGTCAACAAATGTTAAATAAATAAATAAAATAAATAAATAATAGATTTATATGTTTATACATCAGATAGCATCTCATACATCTTATTTACATAATCCTTATGGCTAAGCACTACTATTGCACCACCCTTATCAGCTGGGCAAATTGTGATATGTTCATCATTCTGTAATTCTTGTAAAGCTGTGGGATGATGTACCCTATAAGTATAGGGCACCTCATGAGACATGGCATAATATATTGCATATGCAGTGGTATGATGTACCTTTTAAATCATGGTATAGTGTATCTCATGAAACATAGTATGAAATATAATATCTGCCATGGCATAATGTACCTTATGAGAAAAAAACACTATTCCATGGCAGGTAGTAGAAGGACTAAGTACACAATATTAGCATATCACAAGTTTATTCTTCGCATTTGTCTTACAAAAACTGACTTAATCAGAATAAACACCAATTAAAAGACACTCATTATATAAAAAATAACAACCAGTGAAAAACTACAACTCAATTACATGCTTAATAATCCTAATTTAAAACACTCAAGCCTCAAAATATTTCTACATATATTTAAACATAACAAAAAAACTTTTTTACATATTAAAAACTTTATTAATAGTAAACATAGCTTATAAATCAAAGTGTGGTATATCTTCTGAGACATACTATGATTTACTGCATATGCCGTGCTATGATGTATTTTCTATGTCATGGTATAGTGCATCTCTTGACACACAGTATGATATACTGCATATGCCACTGTATGCTGTACCTTCTAAGTCATAGTGTAGTGTATGTCATGGGATATAGCATGATATACTGAATATGCCATGGCATGATGTACCTTCTAAGTCATTGTATAGTGTATCTCATGAAACACAGTATGATATACTGCATATGCCATGGTATGATGTACCTTCTAAGTCAAGTATGTTATATTGCTCATGCTGTACTATGATGTATCTCCTAAGTCATGGAATAATGTATCTTATGAGTTGCAGTGATATACTGCATATACCTTGGTATGATGGACCTTTATAAATTCTGGTATAGTGTACCTCATGAGACATATTATGATATACTGCATATGATGTGGTATGATATACCTTCCAAGTCATGATATATTGTACCACATGAGATATAGTATGATATACCGCATATGCTGTGGTATGCTGTACCTTCTAAATCATGGTATAGTGTATCTCATGAGATATGTTATGAGATATTGCATATACCATGGCATGATGTACCTTCTAAAATATGGTATTGTGTATCTCATGCGACATAATATGATATACTGCATACACTGTAGTATGATGTACCATCTAAGTTATGCTATACTGTGTTTCATGAGACACAGTATGATACACTGCATATGCTGTTATGTGATATAACTTCGAAGTCATGGTATAGTGTATCTCATGAGGTACAATATGATATTCTGCATATGCCATGGTATGATGTACTTTCTTTGTCATGCTATAGTATATTTCATGAGACACAGCATGATTTACTACATTTGACGTCGTATGATGTACATTTTAAGTCATGGTATAGTGTATCCCATGAGACATAGCATGATACACTGCATATGCCATGGTATGATGTACACTTATATATCGTGGTATAGTGTATCCCTTGAGATATAATGTAGTATATTGCATATGCCATGGTATGATGTATCTTCTAAGTCATGGTATAATTTATCTCATGAAACATAGATATGCTGCATATGGAGTGGTATGATGACACTTTAGAATTCATGGTATACTGTGTTTCATAAGAAATAATATGGTATTCTGTAGCTGGCATAGTATAAAGTATCTTCTAAGCTTTGTTAAAGTGTATCTCATGAGGTATACTGTGATATACTGCATATGCCATGGTATGATGCACCTTCTAAGTTATGGCATATTGCATCTCATAAGAGACAGTATATAGTGCAGATGATGTGGTATGATGTACCTTTTAAGTCATCGTATAATGTATTTCATGAGACACAGTACGATATACTGCTCATACCATGGTATAAAGTATCTGATGAGACATAGTATGATATACTGCATATGCAGTAGTATGATGTACCTTATAAGTCATGGTAAAGTGTACCTCATGCGACATAGGCTAATATACTGTACATGATATGGAATGATGCACCCTCTATGTCATGGTATAGTGTGTCTCATGAGACACAGTATGATATACTTCATATGTCATGGTATGATGTACCTTCTAAGTCATGCTAAAATTTATCTCATGAAACATAGTATGATTTACTCCCTATGCTGTGATATGATGTACCTTTTTAATCAGGGTATAGTATATGTCATGTGGCATAGCATGATGTACTGCATATGATGTGGCATGATGTATCTTATAAGTCATGGTATAGTGCAGCTCATGAGGACAGTATGATATACAGAATATGCCATGGTATAATGTACCTGTTATGTCATGACATAGTGTATCTTATGAGGCATAGTATGATACACTGCATATGCTGTGGTATGATGCACCTTCTGGTGGTTCTATATCATATGTTCAAAGTTTTATAACTTTGAACATTAAAATATTGAATTTAAATGTTTGAAGTTATAAAACTTCGAACATATGTAAAATAAAACAAAAAAACACAAACCCAAAACTAACGGCTGTAGGCAGGGGGGGGCAAGCCAACTCTGAGACTGCACTACAGTGCAGTAAGGGAAATCTTCCCTTTACCGCACTATAGTACAGTCTCTGAGTTGGTATATTTAAAGAGTGGGGGGTATGGGGGGCACAGCCCTCCATGTGGGGGGGTGCAGGGGGGCTTTTCCCTGCTGCCTACACTAGTCAGGTAAGTTCCGTTTTTTTTTTATTTGTTCGATGTTTGAAACTTTGAACATTTAAATTTGATTATTTAATGTTCAAAGTTTTCAAACTTCGAATATATAATATAGACCCCCTTCTATGTTATGGTATAGTTTATCTCAGAGGACATAGTATGACTTACTGTATATGTTGTGGTATGATGTACCTTCTAAGTCATGGTATAGTGTATCTCATGAGGCATATTATGATACACTGGACATGGCATGGGATTATATACCTCCTAAGTCACAGCATAGCGAATCTCATGAGACATGGTATGATATACTGCATATGCCACGGTATTATGTACCTTTTAAGACATGATATAGCGTGTCTCATGAGACATAGTATAATGTCTTCTGCCGTGGTTTGATGTACTTTCTGTGATATGGGATAGTGTGTCTCATACCATGGTTTGATGTCCCTTCTAAGTCAAGGTATAGAGTATCTCATGAGACATAGAGTGATATACTGCATATGCTTTGGTATGATGTCCCTTCTAAGTCAAGGTATAGAGTATCTCATGAGACATAGAGTGATATACTGCATATGCTTTGGTATGATGTCCCTTCTAAGTCAAGGTATAGAGTATCTCATGAGACATAGAGTGATATACTGCATATGCTTTGGTATGATGTCCCTTCTAAGTCAAGGTATAGAGTATCTCATGAGACATAGAGTGATATACTGCATATGCTTTGGTATGATGTCCCTTCTAAGTCAAGGCATAGAGTATCTCATGAGACATAGAGTGATATACTGCATATGCTTTGGTATGATGTACCTTCTAAGTCTTTCAGTATTTAGAAGGAACTACTGATGTTTTAAAATTTATGATGCACTACTGTGATAAGAGCATCAGTTTTTTGGACGTACTGTTGTATTTACATCCTGTTGAAGGGATTCAGACCACCATATATCAAAAAGAATGTAAAAAGAATAAAATAGTGAACTGACACAGCATGCATACAAATCATGTTTACAAGACTATAATTAAAGGACAAATGCTAAGACATTCATGGTTAAACACGAATGAAGCTGATTTTATAGCAGCAAGTGAGCACTTAGGAAAGGACATTAAACAAAGAGGTTACAATGAAAAGGAGATAAATAAAATCTCCCACGAAGTTAAAATTTTGCGTCCTATAGTTGGGAAGCCCTATTATTCAGAGAGATCTGGAACAGAAGACAATAGGCAAAATATCAGGGGGAGAAACAAGACCAGACTAACATTAACATACTCTAGTGATGTTGACTCAATATGTGAAATTATAAAAAATACCTGGAAAATTTTAATGAGTGATGAGTCGGTGGGACGCATTGCGGGTGACAGACCTTATGATTTCATTCAAAACTGATAAAAACATTAAACAGATATTGTGTCATCATTTAGTGAATAACAAATCTATCAAATATAATAGATTAGGCACATATCCATGCTAGACCTGCAGTTTCTGTAAGTATATCTCAAAGGAACATTGTTCTGTGCACCCAAAAATAGGGAGGCAATATTATCTAAAAGCCTATGCTGACTGCAAATGTCAAAATGTTGTTTACATCGCTTGTTGCCAACATTGTGATTCTTTCTATGTTGGCAAGATGAACTGACAATTAAAAGAAAGGATTTCAAAACATATAAGTGATATATGTCTCAAAGGTATGAAGAATCCCCTATACAAACATATTATAATCAATATATTCCATTAATTCACCTTTATGGCCATACAATTTATTAGAGAGAATTTAAGGGAAGGTGATTTGACTTTATTGACAGAGCAGGTAGAGATGCAATGGACTGGTGACCTACAAACAGAGTGACTGGTTATTTGAAAATTGATCTAACAGGACACCGAGAGACTGATTACTCTCTTTGGGATATGTCCTGTCCAGAGGATGGAGCCTTTCAGGTTGCCTATAATTATAATGGAACTTTAAAGAAGATCACCCCAGTCCCTGGAGTGGAAATTCA
Source organism: Protopterus annectens (assembly GCF_019279795.1). NCBI lineage: Eukaryota > Metazoa > Chordata > Ceratodontiformes > Protopteridae > Protopterus > Protopterus annectens. The sequence continues at coordinate 44,868,802 of NC_056725.1, forward strand.
CTGGCCTGGAAATACAGTCCCAAAAGATACTTTACCATGTAACATTGACAATAGACTGCCTGTCTGTAAAGTCATTTCAGCACCTTGGAGATTATGGCAATTGTTGTGAGCCTGATTCTTTTTGGCATAATGAACATCTCCTTTGTCATTTATCGGTTAATGATGATCCCTGGCATCTTGAAACCAAGATCAACATACACAGATATGTGAAAAAATAAATCCAGTACTTACGTATTATCGCAACCACATTTGCGAGATAATACCGGTTGCGTCCCAATGTTCAAATGTAACCGTTAATGGAGTGGAAATGTGAAGCAGTGTATTTTCTTTCACACTGAATGTTATTTAATGCAGGGTTATCACTCAAAAAAAATGAAAAAGGTAATGTGGCTGTTGAAAAGTTTGCACTTCACCGCTACTATATCATGTTGCTTTGTATAAGTCGCAATCTGCGTAATGCACATTCCGTTTTCTCCTGGCAACAAATGCTGTCAGACATTGAATGTCTCCCTGCTGAAAGTGTGGTCTGTAATGCAGAAGTGAGGCCAACAGGGCATAAACAAAATAAAGGACACAAACCTGTGTAGTTTCTGTAAAAAGCTGAAGAGAGAGTTCAGAGGTGTGTTGCCCACTTCTCTGTTACTCGCAATGCGGAACTAGTTAACGTTACTGAAGCAAAAGGTGTACCTGCAGTGATTAGTAGACAGTTTTGGGCCACTTCTGAACATTAAACGCAATGTTTCTTTGTCTTACTACCTCTTTCTAACTTTCTGGGCGATATACAGTTTCATTGCTTTTCAGAACATTTGTCGGCATGACTGCAGCTTGGAAAACAGCCGTTTGTCATGCTGCAAATGTGGTTGCGATAATACGTTCGTACTATAAATCCATAGATCAACAGTCATTTGTATTTCTTGTGCATGAGTTTTGGATTACCTCATCTATGAAGCTCTATTTAACACCCATTTCTCTGGCGCAAAGCTCAGAATTGTAACTGCACTATTACATCAGCCATGCTGACTGAGATAACTGAAGGAACTGTGGCTGCTTTAAGATGGGAGATACCACTAAATCAACAATTCTAAACTCTATGAATCTTTCAGTGGAAGCCTGAAGCAAGGAACAAATAAAATGTCGGACTAGCAAGCAAGTTATTTTTCCAGTTTGGCTGATTAACACATTGCAGCATTGCTTCATTTTTTGTACTAAGGATTCCATACGAATGTGCATAAAACAATGGGCTGTTGACCCCCCCCCCACTCCTGACTCACTAATATTAGGCTAGGGGGTTTAACCTGACACTTGTTTCTGGTATTGCATGGCTGGCCCCAGTATTGTAATGGCCACTCATCTTGCATAAGCTAGCAAAAATGGAGTTTGTAATAGCTGTTGTGTGGTTTATTCCATTTTTATTATATTATTTGTTGTATAATGCTGCTTGGGTATGTTTATGTAATTAGCTGTTAGCATTGTTGCTATAGCTAAATGACTTTGTATTTTTCTTTTCCTTTTATTAAGTGGATGAATGTTCATCTCTCATCTTTCCAGTGTTATTACTTAAAATCAGTGTTTTTATGAAGCTGATGAAGGTAGTTATGTTGATATCCAAACAAGTTTGACTCAGTGTTTTACATGACAATTTCAAACTGTTGCCTCTTAAGCTGACACTGATCATGACAGTTCAAATTAATGCTAGGATATTACATATAGGGAAAATAATCTCTCTATCTCTATATATGTACATATATACATATATAACACACAAATATATACATATAACAGTTTTGTGGGTGTTACATTTCTGCATGCAATTTTACTAAACAACTTCTGCCCTCCCAAAGTGGTTGTACTGCCCCTGTGGTTATTAGTAATACACACAATCAAATGATTCGCTACACTGGAATCTTGTTATTCCCTGGGGTCTCTATACATTCATAGTAATTGACCTTACCCAAACCCAACTAGCAGGGAAGCTGATCGCATCACACTGCATATTTTATTTTATGGATCAGGCAATCACAGAGGTCATTGCTTTTGAAATACAGTCTCAAGTCTAGATATCATAATCAGATATTCTGTGGTAGCTGATGCTTCCATTAACAGTTTGAAATGGCCCATGCAGTTTATGGTTTTTACCACTTATATGCACAATCTTCCTGCCTTACATCCACTCACATTATACATAATTAACAATTATGAACATCACTTTCGGTGTACATTTTTCTGATGCTGTGGGAATATCCACATTAACAAACAATGCTGGTTTAATGTTGCTGTTGTTTGTCATCTAAATAATCCCTTCCTATACTGTGGTCTTCTGCTCCAGTATTTTAACTTGATGCTCTAGAAATAAATCTGTCCCAACAACATGAAGCAAAGGAACAGACAAATCAGTGTTACTATTTGAGTATGAAGAATTCCCTATTGAAACCTGTTAATCTTTCTTTTAACACTTTCTTTAGCCTGACATTGTCAAGGAACAGTGAAATGAATCCTGAACATATTAGCTTAGCATTCGAGAATAAAAATACAAATAACCTGAAACTGCATTTGTGAACTCTGAAAGCATAAAAAAAACTGTTTTGCTCCTTTGAATTCCCAGTACAGACTTCCATATACCATATATGGCATAATGGTTCATACATCTCAGATGTCCAGATTTTCGCAGAATGTCCAGATTTTTGTCTCAAATGTTTGTTCTATTTCTCATAAAATCTATGTTTTTCTACCAATCACTGGCATGATATGAGGCCTGAAGTCAATAAATAAGGAATGGACTTGCTTGCGAAGATAACACATTCTATCAACTTTCTAAGCTTATAAGGGCAAAATTTAAAATCTGTCCCTAGCTTTGGGCCTTTGTCCCTCCATTATATCAGGCTTTACTTCATAGATACAAAATACAGGATTTGATTCTTACTTTGGGAAGAATAGCTAGACTTAAAAAGGCACCCAGAGTTATTAACCTTGTGATCACCTTTGAACTGTGTAAATTGCACTGTATTTTGTTGGAGCTTTTCTCCCTGGGTCTCTTCTGAAAATGGGCTCCTAGCCTAGTCGCACACTACCTGACAAACAAATGTAAAATAAAAAAATAAATAAATAAAAACAAACACACCTCCTGGTTTAAACACTTGTATCTCATTGAAACCGGCCCTGAGAGGGTGCCGTCTCAAATCTCACACATGATTTATTTATTTTATTTATTTATTTTATTTTACATTTGTTAACCGGGCTGGTCCAACTGGATGCATATCCTTTTTCAGTAGAGGCCCGAGGAGAAAAGCTCCAATCATAATCTTAAAACACAAAATCTCAAAACAAGTTATATAAAAAAATCCAGGTTATAACAATGCAAGTTACAAAAAGTATAAATAAGTAGACGTTGTACATTTACAAGGTTAGTAAAAAAAGTCCATTTACATAGAAGTATAATGAGACAAAGATCAATCATCTGGTAAAACATGACAGGGAAGTATAATATACTAATAGAGTATATCAAGTTCAAGAGTCACCATCTTATATTTGTGGTAAAAATGTATTTCCAGATAAGTGATAAGGGAACAAGAATTAGGAGATGAGGACTGGATAGATTTGGTGTGAAGGTATGAAATATTAGCTTAATGATAGGTTGATTTTCTCCTATAAACACGAATATAGTGGCCACAGATCTGAAGAAGGACACAGAAGTTGTCATAAAGCACTAATCATTGTTTTTATTCTTTATGTATCACTTGGAGTCATTAAAGTTTTAAGTTTTAAAATACTAATGTTTTTAAGTTTATATGTTTGGAGCTGTGTTGGTGAAACTGTATTATTACTTATTTTTCATTATGGTATAATTTGTGGCATAGTACAATATACTGCATATGCTGTTATATGATTTAACTTTAAAAGTCATGGTATATTGTATTTTTTGAGACACAGAGTGATATACTGCAAGTGCGTGGTATGATGTACCTTCTAAGTTATGCTATACTGTATCTCATGTGATATAGGATGATATATTGCTTATGCTGTGATATGATGTGCATTCTAAGTCATGGCATAGTGATTCTCATGAGACACAGTATAATATAATGCATATGCCATGGTATGATGTACCTTCTAAGTTATGTTGTGGTGTATGTTATAAGACATAGTATGATAGATTGCATATGCCTTGGAATGATGTTTCTTTATAAGTAATGGTATAATGTATCTCTTGAGACATAGTATGGTATACTAACATATATAACACCCCTTTCCCCATGTACTGTACAAAGCACCTGCAGCAACTGGAGAAACCTCAAAAGTTTCTAATAAAGAAGATTAAGGGGCTCCAGCATGTGCCTTACACAGACTGAATAAATTCTCCGTGTCATATAGACTTCTTAGCGGAGACTTATGCCTGGTCTACAGAGCAATCCAAGACCCAAAACTAATGAACTTTCTGCATGTCAGTAAATCAAATGGGCCTAGGGCTATCAATTCCAGTGACCTAAATATGGCCTATGACTTAAATAGGACATGCTAGAGGAACAGATTTGTCTCTGAGCGACTGCCACATCTTTGGAACAGATGACTAATTCATGCGAAACAGAGCACCTCTGTGAAACTGTACAAGAGTAACCTGGAGGAGTGGATGGGGCAGCGTAAATTCTCACTGTAGATAGTGTCCACAACCCTCCTGGACATGGCCAGTCATCACTGAATGCAATCTTCAATATTGACTAGCATTTTCATGGTATTACATTGGGATGAAATGGCTAGGCTTAAAATGACCTCCGGGCTGGTAGCCTAGTAATCTCCTATGATCCTATGATCCTATACTACATATGCTGTGAAATGATGTACCTTCAAAGTCATGATACAGTGTATCTCATGACATATAGTAGGATATAATGCTCATGCCATAGTATGGAGTACTTTCTTAGTCATGGTATAGTGTGTCTCCTGAAACACAGCATGATATACTGCTTATGCTGCATGATGCACCTTCTAAATCATGTTATAGTGTACCTCATGAGACATATCATGATATACTGCATATAACATGGTATGATGTATCTTTTAAGTTATGGTACAGTGTATCCCTTGAGACACATTCTGATACAATGCATATGCAATTGTATGATGTACCTTCTGAGTAATGGTATGGTACATCTCATGTGACAATATATTATATATTGCATATGCTTTGAAATGCTGTACATTTATAAGTCATGGGATAGTGTTTGTCTTGAGATACAGTATTATAAGGTCTATATCAGATAATCAAACTTTTAAAAGTTCAAACGTCACACCATATGATCGAACTTTTAAAAGTTCGAAAATCTAATTAAAAAAAATAAACCAAAGAAAAATCTACCTGAATGTTTTAAGCAGGGGACAAGCCCCCCTGTGCCCACCCCACCCCGCTCTTTAAATATACCAACTCTGAGATCACACTACAGTGCAGAAAAGGGAAATCTTCCCATTCCGCACTGTCCGGAGATCTCCATTGAAACATTCAAACTTTTAAAAGTTTGATCATATATTGTTGACCATATGACGTTCAAACTTTTAAAAGTTTGACAACGTGATATAGACACATATTATATACTTCATATGATGCTGTATGATGTACCTTGTAAGTCATAGTATAGTCAAGCTTCTGAGACAGATATGATATACTGCATATGCCATGGTATGATGTTCCTTCTCAATCATGGTGTAGTGTGTCTCATGAGACATAGTGTGATATACTGTGTATGCTATGGTAAAAGGCATTTCTAAGTCATTATATAGTGTATCTCATGAAACATAGTGTGACATACTGCTTATGCCATGGTATGATGTAGCTTCTCCTTTATCATATAGTGCTTCTTATGAGACACAGTATGATATATTTCTCATGCTGTGGTATGAAGTACCTTCTAAGTCATGGTATAGTGCATCTCATGTGGCACAGTATGATATACTGCATATGCTGTGGTATTATGTACCTTTGTTGGGATGGTATAGTGTAGCTCATAAGACACATTATCATATTCAGCATATGCCATGGTATGAAGCACCTTTATAAGTCATGGTATAGTGTTTCTGATGAGACAAAGTGTAATATAGTACAGGTGACATAGTATAATGTATCTTCTGAGTAATGGTGTTGTGTATCTTCTGAGACATAGTATGATATACTGCATATGTCGTGGTATGATGTACCTCAGTGTATAGTGTGTCTCATAGCACATAATATGATATACTGCATATGCTGTGGTATGACGTAGCTTCTATGTCATGGTATAGAGTATCTCATGAGACATAGCATGATACACAGGACATACAGTGGGATTTTGAACCTCCTAAGTCATGGCGACATAGTATGATATACTGCATCTGTCATGGTATGATGTACCTTCTATGTCATAGTACAGTGTATCTCATGAGACACAGTATGCTATAGTGCATAGGTTGTGGTATGATGTACCTTCTAGGTCTTAGTATAGTGAATCTCATGAGGCATGGCATGATATACTGCATATGTTGTGGTATGATATACCTTTATAAGTATGGTGTAGTGTATCTTTTGAGACATAGTATGATATACTGCATATGTCACAGTATTATGTACCTTCTAAGACATGATATAGTGTATCTCATGAGACATACTATGTTATCTTCTGTCATGGTTTGATGTATCTTCTGGGACATGGGATAGTGTGTCTCATAAGACATAGTATTATATGCTGTGGTATGATGTACCTTCTAAGTGACGGTATAGAGTATCTCAGGAGACACATATGCTTTGGTATGATGTACCTTCTAAGTCATGGTATAATTTTTCATATGAGGCATAATACGATATACTGCATATGACATTATATGATGTAACTTTATAAGTCATGATATATTGTATTTCTTAAAACACAGTGTGATATACTGCAGATGCATGGTATGATGTACCTTCTAAGTCATGCTATAGTGTATCTCATGAGACACAGTATGATATACTGCATATGATGTAGTAGTATGCATCTTCTACGTCATAATACAATGTATATGTCATGGTATGATGTACCTTCTATGTCATGTTGTGGTGTATGTTATGAGATATAGTATGATATACTGCATATGCCTTGGTATAATGTTTCTTTACAAGTGATGGTATAGTGTATCTGTTGAGACATAGTATGTGATACTGCATATACCATGCTATGATGTACCTTCAAAGTCATGATATAGTGTATCTTGTGACATATAATAGGATATAATGCTCATATCATGGTATGACATTCTTTCTTAGTCATGGTATAGTGTGTCTCCTGAGACACATTATGATATACTCCTCATGCTGTGATATGATATACCTTCTAAGTCATTGTATTGTTTATCTCATAAGACACAGTATGGTATACTGCATTTGCCATGTATGATATACCTTCTAAATCTTGTTATAGTGTACCTCATGAGACATAGTATGAGATAATGTATATGCCTTGGTATGATGTACCTTCTAAGTTAGGGTATAGTGTATCCTTTGAAACACATTATGAAACACTGCATATGCCATTAGTGCTTCTGTTTTCTCCTGGTGAGAGAAGGTGTACAGGGACATTATTTCCTGGATACTGCTGATCACCAGAAAGCCTAATAACTGCTTTATAGGTGACAGTTTGGAATCTGTGCTTATATACTGGTTCTGGTGAGAGAAGGAGCTGAGTGCATTGATTCCTGACTGTTTCTGGTTGGAAAGCGAGTGTCTATGCTTAACGTTCCTGATTGTTCTGGTTGCTCTTCAAGGCATCTAGAAGAAAATGGCTACAAGCCTACATCTTGCATCATCTAGGACAAGACTGTGGATCACCAAACCAGCTGTGGCTTGCTTCTCTTCTTAGGATTGGTGCTAACATTTTGCTTCTGGTGAGAGAAGAAACAAAGGAGCATTTTATCCCAACAAAGTGAAGCTGTGGTGAAACCAGCATTTTTAGTAGCCATTCATGTGACTCTCCTCTTTTTATCATTCTTGACAAACTAATTATTTGTTTTCAGTAAGTATTGCTTGATTTGTTTCTAACTTCAGAATATCTGCCTAAATACTTCATCCTTAAATTTTCAGGGACTATGTATTACTTTCCCCTCTAGTGTTCGGCAGTGCTCTGTACAGACTCAGACACCTTGAGTGATATTTTTCCTGTAAAAATACAATTGAAATTTCTCCAATACCTAGTTGCACACAGGACAACTAGTTTGCAGTGACAAGCACTGTCCACATAGTTGCAAACCGGATACTCCTTTCAGTGATTAATATTGTCACTCCAATTGTCTGCCTAATCAATAAAAAGGTTTGTTGCCATGGACATGAAATTGTCTACTGGCTCCATTACTGGCTTGGTGGATATGGGCATTCTGAGGCAATGTAGAAATTGCCTCATATTTACTGACATCCAGCTAATTCTCAAACTAATATGGTATGTGAGAGATGTATTTATACAATGTCACTGGAGGCAAAGCTCTCACATAAAATTACTCCTAATGTCAAAAAAGTTGTCAGTAGTACACACACAGCACCCATCAAGCACAATTTAAAGCAGACATATCAAGCCACATATGCTGAGGCACTTACATATAACCTTCCAAAACCACAAAGACCTCCTAGAAGAAGCATACATAACAAATACCCTCAGCAGCCCCAAATGCACTCTTTCAAAACAACACCCACATAAACACATAGAACTACATCTCATGGAGCCTCTACCTCTAAGCCCATAAGGCAAGCCACCATACAATCCAACATTCTAGTCATTGGAGACTCCATCGTGAGACACACTGATGTCCCTCTCACCAGGCTGAGTAAGGAGAAAGTTACAGTCAGTTGCTTATCAGGAGCTAGGATCTGCCACATTATGCATGCACTCAGTTCACTGGACCACAATTACCAATATAACTCAGTCATAGTCCATGTGGGAGTAAATGACCTGAGATGTACCTCCCAAGACTATATGAAGTTAGACATCATGGAGCTCTCGGAATATGTGTCTCAGGCTGGTATGAGCCTAGCATTGAGCAGCATTTTGCCTTCTCCAATGATGATCCCACAATATAAACAAAAGATGATTGACTTTAATACCTGGCTTAGTTTCTAGTATATTCATGCCAGTGTACAAGAACAAAGAGGACATCAACAACTGTGGGCAGTACAGAGGCATCAAACTCCTATCACATTGCATGAAAGTTCTGGAGAGGGTGATCGATAAATGGATGCGCAGAGTAGTAGAATGTAAGATGGGAGATGAGCAGTTTGGATTCAGATCAAGATGCAGCACAACTGACCCGATGTTTGCATTGAGACAGATACTTGAGAAGAAGCAAGAGATGAGGAGAGAGTCCAACTAGGCATTCCTAGACTTGGAGAAAGCATATGACAAGGTCCCAAGAAATGTGATCTAGGCAGTACTGTGGTGGTTTGAAGTCCCAGAAATATTGGTAGAATTAGTGCAGGCTATGTACAAGGACCCAATGACTCAAGTACGAACAGTGTTCGGCCTCACAGAGGGCACAGTGAGTGTGGGTGTACATCAGGGTTCAGCTCTGAGCCCACTGCTGTTCATACTGGTGATGGGCTAAATTAGCAAACAGGTTGGAGGGGACGGATCAACAAAGCTGCTGTATGCAGATTATGTAGCAGTACAGGCAGACTCTGAACTAGAACTTCAGCAAAGGATAGGAGAATGGAATGCAAATCTGAAGGCACATAGAATGAAACTAAGTACAGATAAGGCGGTGGTAATGGCAGCAAATTGGGGAAATCAGAAGAAGCTGAGAATAGAGATAGAAGGGAAGATAGTGGAACAGGTAAAGAGCTTCAAGTATCTGGGATGAGGAGTTGAGGAGAAGGGTAGTCTGAATGAAGAGGTCAAAGCTAGAATCAGAGGGGCTGCAGCCAACTGGCATAGAGTATCAGGTGTAGTCTGACAGAAGAATGACAAAGAAGCTGAAAAGTAAGGTGTACAAGACAGTGGTGCGACCAGTACTACTGTATGGTACAGAAACCTGGGCAGTAAAGACAGAACAGTTGAAGAAGCTAGAGGTGATGGAAATGAAGTGCCTGAGAAAGATGATAGTATGCACACTCTGGGACTGAAGAAGAAATGAGGACATAAGAGCAGAAGCCAAAGTAGCTCCAATTGCAGAAAAGATCAAAGAGAGCAGGTTAAAGAAAAGCAGAAGACAATCTGGTGAGGAAGATTTGGGACAGACAGGAAGAAGGTAAGAGGAAGCGAGGATGCCCAACAAAGAGGTGGATGGATTGTGTGAAAGAAGATCTGAGACAGTCAGGCATGAGTGTTGAAGAAGGCAGGAGTGTGGCACAGATTTGGTGACAGTTAACACGATACCCCGACCCCATATAGAAAATAGGAAAAAAGGGGCTGATGATGATAATTTCTGGTGTCATTTTAAGGGGGTGCAATATTTGTCAGCATGGAAGGAGATGGTCAACAGACCACACTGGTTTGCCAGCGATGGTCTGCACCTCTCCCCACTAGTCTATCGAATAGTAGCTAAAACATTATCTTCCCCCATAGTGCCTCTTTTAGGCATTGGCAAACTGAAAGTACTTCCGACATAGCAAATCAAAACCAAGAAAATCTAAAGGTATTACTTCTTAATGCTAGGAGTCTAAACAAAAAACTCCACTCCCTAGAAGCTCTCTTTACTCTAGAGAATGCTGACATCTGTGCCGTCACTGAGACATGGTTTAAAGCTATGGAGAGCACACCAAAAGTGCAAGGTTATAATGCTTTTGTCACATTTAGGCCAGCTACTTCACAGACAGGGACTTAAGGTGGAGGTCTCTCTATTTACATAAAAAATAAATATACTTCAAGGTTGGTCAAACAGGACAATGCACGTGAGCTGCTCTATGTTCAAATCACCATAGGTAAAATCCAGCACCGCTTCCTTGCAAGCTATGGGTCCCCCACTATGACCCAGGAAACCCATATCATGTATTTAAACTTATTAGAAACACTAACCATCCAACCCAATACCATATTCATGGGTGACTTTAATTACCCCACTATTAACTGGGAATCCTATACAACACCAAACATACATGCACAGAGATTCCTGGATTTTGTAAACACAAGCTCCCTGGACCAGTTAGTCAGTACATCAACCAGGGGTGCAACCATATTAAAGCTGGTCCAAACTAATATGGGAGATTGGTGCACACCCTCTACTGTCATGCCTTCCCTGGTAAGGTCAGACCACAAAATGGTCTCCTTTAAAGTGAAAATAAAACCTGGACCCTCAGCTGAACTTGGAATATTCGGGAACTATTCTAAGGCTAGCCTCCTGCTATTAAGTCTAACGAAATTTTAAGCCCCCATAAACCCTGAGAACATTGCTGCCTATACAGAACTGTTCACAGAAACCCTGTACAAACATGTTAATAGCTGCATAGAGGCAGATGTACTTACCAGGAAGAAGTACAGGACTAACTCAAAAAACAAGCCACCTTGGTGAAATCACAAAATGGGCTGTATAACAGGTGGAAGAAATCATGGCAAAAATTAGGAGGTGCAACACCCAGCAGGATAAAAGCACTCTCATCAAACTAAACAAACAACTCAGAGGACAAATAAAGTCTCCCAAAGCCAAATCTAAGGTAAGTTTGGCCTCCCAGGCCAAGGACAACCACAAAGCATTCTTTAGCTATGTCTGCAACATCAAAGTCAATACACAATTGTGTGTAGAGCTCATTGTAAATGGAGCCACCTATACCAAGCCAGAAGATATAGAAAACCTCCTGGCTGATAAATTCAGCTTGAACTTTACCCCTCTCTCCCTCTCAACCTTCCCTGGGGAAACATCATCAAATATAACTTCCTCTAATATCACTAGGGAACAGGTCCTTAATGCTCTCTCTAAGACCAAGAACACTGCATCAATAGGTCCAGACAATATCCCAGGATGCCTTCTTAATAACATGAAACATGACCTATCAGGGTCTCTGGAATTACTATTTAACTGTAGCCTGCAGATAGGCTTCATGCCTCATGAATGGAGAAAGGCAACGGTCATCCCTCTGCACAAAGGTGGTCCAGCTACAGACCCTGGAAACTACAGACTCATAAGTCTCACTAGCCATATATGTAAAGCCATGGAAAGAATTATCATGGAGATGATCAATAAAGATATAGTAAATCTCCAAAGTTTGGTTTCATCAAGGGCAGATCATGCCTACTCAGCCTGGTGGACTTCTTTGAGTAGGTCACCAAAGCAATGGATGAGGGCAAAATCGTTCACACTGCCTACCTTGAAGATCCGGACAAGGCATTTGACACAATACCCCACTCTGGCATTGTTGACAAACTCAAGAGGTAATGTGCAAACCCATATGTTACCCAGTGGATAGTCAACTGGCTCACAGACAGGACCCAGGAAGTTAGAATTGGGGAATCCACCTCTACAAAAAGGCCAGGACAAGTGAAGTCCCTCAGGGATCAGTCCTTAGACCGCTCCTTTTTGGCATTTACTTCTCAGAAGTCAAGGCCAATTTCACTGGTCTCTGGCTGACTAAATTTACTGACAATTGCAAATTAGGATTTGTCATTAAAACTCACACTGACACAGATGTTCTCCATGAGGAATTGACACAGACAAACAACTGGTGTCAGAGCCATAGACTAAAACTAAATGCCCAGAATTGCATAATAGTATCCTTTGGGAAGTCATCCATCCCTGGTAACCTGTTAGAGTTGACCCAGTAGTCAGGGACTCAGGGGCACACATAGATAATAATCTAGCCTTTGATCATCACATGTCTACAGTGGTGAGGAAATCATTCTATGTTACACAACTTGTAAACAAAGTATGGCATCCAAGTCCAAGGAAGTCATTGTTCCACTGTATTTGGCATTCATCAGACCTGTCATTGAGTACAGTGCCATGTTTGGTGTGTACCTAACCAGGCATATCCAACAATTGGAATGTCCACAGAGGTTCCTCACTAAAAGAATACAATCGTATATGTCCAATGCAGTCTTATATGTCATATGCAGACCACCTCAAGGCCCTATCCTTGTATTCTGTCTCCTACAGGTTTTTGAGGGGAGATATTTGCCTGGCATACAGGGCATTGTAGACCCCACTCTGATGGACCTCCTGCATATCCACAAAACAAATAGTACCAGAATTACCCATTCTGAAGACTTAAACCTTGCCCGTGATATAAATAGGACCTGCTGGCGAGATAGGTATGTATCTCAGAGACTACCCCATCTATGGAATAGGCTCCACATCCACATGAAGCAGAGTTCCTCCCTAACCCAATTCAAGTGCAACTTGGACAATTGGATGGGAAACCAGAAATTCATCCCTGGTTTGGCACCTATGTCTCTAACAGAGACAGGTAACATGTAAATGGTTCATCTCCCAGGTCCATGCTTACACTTATCAAGGGTATCAGAACTTGTCAGAAATTTGTGATGCATGGCTAGGCTTAAAAAGGCCCTTGTGGTCCTTAGCCTAGTAAACACCTATGAACCTGTGAACCTATGAACCTATGGTATGATTTACATTTATAAGTCATGTTACTGTGTCTCTGATGAGACACAGTATTACACATTGCAGATGCAGTTGTATGACTTGCCTTTTAAGTCACAGCATATTGTAAGTCATGAGACACAGCATGATATACTGCATATGCCATGGTATGATATACCTTCTGAGTAATGGTATGGTTCATCTCATGTGACGATGTATTATATATTGCACATGCTGTGAAATGCTGTACATTTATCAACCATGAATAGTGTATGTCGTGAGACAGATATGATATACTGTATATCCCATTGTATGATGTTCCTTCTTAATCATGGTGCAGTGTATCTCATGAGACATAGTGTGATATACTGCATATGCCATGGTAAAAGGTATCTTCTAAGTCATGATATAGTGTATCTCATGAAACATAGTATGACATACTGCTTACACTGTGGTATGATGTACCTTCTAAGTCATGGTATAATTATTCACATGAGGCATAGTATGATATACTGTATATGCCATTACATGATGCAACTTTATAAGTCATGGTATATAGTATTTCTTGAGACACAGTGTGATATACTGCAGATGCATGGTATGATGTGCATTCTAAGTCATGGTATAGTGTATCTCATGAGACACAGTATAATAAACTTAATTAATGTCAGATTTTTTGGCCAATGAATGTAGTTTGAATATTCTCAGCTTCTAGGAATCACAAAATGTTTGACTTATTGTACTAACAATTATGTAATTCTTTGTTAACGTATTCATGTTTATATGTATTCTCTTGTTATTTAGTATTGTATTTCTGTGGAGCTTTTCTCCCAGGCCTCCACTGTAAAAAGGCTCTTGCTCAGTTGGACATTCTTGGTTAACAAATGTTAAATGAATAAATAAATAAAATATGCCATGGTGTGATGTACTTTCTACGTCATGTTGTGGTGTATGTTATGAGACATAGTATGATATACTGCATATGCCCTGGTATTATGTTTCTTTATAAGGGATGATGTAGTGTATCTCTTGAGACATAGTATGGGATACTGCATATGCCGTGATATGATGTATCTTTTAAATCATGATACAGTGTATCTCATGACACATAGCAGGATATAATGCTCATGCATGGTACGATAAACTTTCTTAGTCATGGTATAGTGTATCTCATGACTCACACTATATTATACTGCATATGCCATGGTATGATGTACCTTCTAATGTGGGGTATACTCTACCCTTTGAGACACTGTATGAAACACTGTATATGCCATTGTATGATTTATATTTATGTCATGTTGCAGTGTCTGATGAGTCACAGTATCACATAATGCAGATGCAGTTGTATGGATTGCATTTTAAGTCATGGCATACTGTAACTCATGAGACACAGCATGATGTACTGCATATGCCATGGTATGATGTACCTTCTGAGTAATGGTATGGTGCATCTCATGTGACAATGTATTATATATTGCATATGCTTTGAAATGCTGTACCATTATAAGTCATGGAATAGTGCATGTAGTATATACTTCATATGATGCTGTATGAAGTACCTTGTAAGCCATGGTTTAGTCAAGCTCATGAGGCAGATATGATATACTGCATATGCCACTGTATGATGTTCCTTCTCAATCATGGTGCAGTGTATCTCATGAAACATTATTTGATATACTGCGTATGCCATGATAAAAGGTATCTTCTAAGTCATGATATAGTGTATCTCATGAAACATTGTGTCACATATTGCTTATGCCATGGTATGCTGTAGCTTCTACATTATCATATAGTGTTTCTTATGAGACACAGTATGATATATTTCTCATGCTGTGGTATGAAGTACCTTCTAAGTGATGGTATAGTGTATCTCATGAGGCACAATATTATATTATTGCATATGCTGTGGTATAATGTACCTTCTTAGTCATGGTATAGTGTATCTCTTGAGACACAGTCTGATACACTGCATATGCCATGGTATTATTTACATCTATAAGTCATGTTCCAGTGTATCTCATGAAACACAGTACTGTATACTGCATATGCTATGGTATGACTTGCCTTCTAAGTCATGGTATAGTGTATCTCATGTGACATGGTATTATATATTGAATATACTGTGAAATGCTGTATCTTTACAAGTCATGCAATAGTGTATCTCTTGAGATAGAGTATTGTATGCATATGGCTTGGTATGATGTACCTTCTGAGTCATGCTATAGTGTATCTTATGACACACAGCAAGATGTACTGTTCATGCCATTGTATAATGTGCTTTCTAAATCATGGTATAGTGTATGTCATAAAACACAATATGATATACTGAATATGTGTAGTATGATGTATCTTCTATGTCATGCTATAGTGTATCTCATGAGACACAGTACGATTTACAACATATGATGTGGTATGATGTGCATTTTAAGTCATGGTATAGTGTATTTGATGATACATAGTATGATATGCTGCATATGCCGTGGTATGATATCCCCTTATATTTCACGGTATAGTGTATCTCTTGAGATATAATGTGATATATTGCATATGCCATGATATGATTTATCTTCTAAGTCATTGATAGTCTGTCTCATGAGATACAGTATGATATGCTGGCCATGATGTACTTTCTAAGTCATGGTGTAGTGCATCTCAGGAGACACAGTATGATATACTGCATATGCTACAGTATGATACATCTTCTGTGTCATGGTGTAGTGTATCTAATGAGACACAGTATGATATACAGCATGTGCTGATGCTTGATGTACCGTCTAAGTCATGGTATAGAGTATCTCATGAGACAGTATAATCCACTGGACATATGGTATTATGTAGCTTCTTAGTCATGGTATAGTGTATCTCATGAGAAATAGCATGATATAATGCATATGCTATCATATGATGTACCTTCTACATCATGGCATGGTGTATCTGTTGAGACACAGTAAGGTACACTATATATGTCATAAAATGATCTGCCTTCTAAGTCATGGTATAGTGTATCTCACAGAGGCATAGTATGACATACTGCATTTGCCATGGTATGATGTACCTTCTAAGTCATGGGTAAGTGTATCTCATGGGCCACAGTATGATATACTGCATTTGTTGTGGTATGACATACCTTCTATGTCATGGTATGGTGTATGTCATGGAACATAGTATGATATACTGCATATGCCATTATGGGATGTACCTTTATAAGTCATGGTAGTGTATTTCTAGTGTATTGAAGCTAGTGTATTGCTTCAGTGTCATGGGACATAGTATGATATACTCCATGTGCCATGGTATGATGTACCTTCTAAGTGATGGTAAGTCTATCACATGAAACACAGTATGATATACTGTATATGCCATGGTATGATGTATTTTCTGAGTCATGGTATTTTGTATCTCATGAGACACTTTATGATACATTGCATATGCCATAGTATGATGTACCTTTATAAGTTTTGATATAGTTTATCTCTTTAGACTTGGTATAATAAATTGCACATGCCACAGTATGATATGCCTCTGTAAGGTATTGTATAGTGTATCTTTTCAGAAATAGTATGATATACAGCATGAACAGTGGTATGACGTAGCTTCTACATCATGGCATAGTGCATCTCTTGAGACGCAGAGTGATACACTGCATATGCCATGGTATGATGTACCTTTGTAAGCCATGCTATAGTGTATCACTTGAGGCATAGTATAATATACTACATATGCCATGGTATAATGTACCTTTTATGTATTGAATAATGTACCTCATGAGACACAGTATCATATACTGTATATGCCATGGTATGAATTAATGCCATGGTATGAATTACCTTCTAAGTCATGGTATACTGTATTTCATGAGACACAGCATTATATTCTGCATATACCATGGTATAGTGTACCATCCATTTTATGCTATAGTGTATGTTATGAGACAGGGGATGTGTATGCCATGGAATTATGTACCTTCTAAGTCAATGTATAGTATATCTCATGAGGCATAATATAATATACTGCAAAAGCCATGGCATGATGTACTTTTATAAGTCAGGGTATACTGTATCTCCTGAGGCACAGTACGATATACTGCATATGCCGTGGTATGATGTACTTCCTAAGTCATGGTATAATGTGTTTCATGAGACACAGTATGATATGCTGCTCATGCTGTGGTATGATGTACCTTCTATGTCATGGTATACTGCATCTTATGAGACACAGTATAATATATAGCATATGCCGTGGTATGACATACCTTATAAGTCATGGTATAGTCCATCTGATTAGACATAATATGGTATAATGCATATGCCATAATATTATGCATCTTCTAAGTCATGGTATTGAGTATATCATGAGACACAGTACGGGAAATATATAGTCTTAATATTCACTAACTTGTTTAAACCATTTGATCTGCATGAAGCATCCTTCTTGTTTTCCTGTCCAAACAATCCAGCACTTTTTGTGGCCAGTTAGTCACTCCAAAACTGTAAGAACAGGAAGAGCAAATTGTTTTAGAGCTCGGACTTTCTTCCTAGATGTCAGAACTGTTTTCATATTATTAATTTTAGTCTTCTAAAATATTCTTTACTAAGTTTTATTCTCATTTGTTCATGGTTTATTGTGGATTCTTCATCAGTTCCTAAATATTTATGTACTCCCTCTTACTCATATTTTTTGATATTACATTCCTGTCCCAGGCTAAAGTTTTCTTGGTGCTGTAGCTTTGTTGCTTTAAAGGTTGCTTTTGCATATTGATCAAGGCCAAATGACTTTCTTATATCATCTGAAAAAGTTTTGATCACTTACAGTTGTGCTTTGAGTTCCTCATCTGATGAATTATACAGTTTTAAATCATCCACAAAAAGATGAGAAATCTTTACACTTTGTTTTTTCTGGGAGCGAAATTGTAGGTATGACCTAATCAGCTTAATGGGTTAAAGGCAAGACAAAAGAGCAGTAGTGACCCTGGAATACCCTCCTTTGAATTTTTATCCCTGTAATAATAATTTGTCCTTTACTATGTCTTAACTGCAAAGTGGCTTGCCACTGTTTGATGGTCACTGGTTGAATAAGGAGAAAATTACAGTCAGCTGCCTGTCGGGTGCCAGGATCCGCCACATAACGCATGCACTCAAGTCACTCCACAAGTACAAATATGACTCTGTCATTGTCCATGTTAGAGTGAATGACTTGAGACGTACCTCCCTGGACTACATGAAAAGAGACATGGAAGAGCTCTCGGATCATGTGGCCCAGGCAGGTATGACCCTAGCCCTGAGTAGCATCCTGCCTTCGCCCAGAATGATACCACAATATAAGGATAAAATGATTGACTTCAACAATTGGCTAAGCTTATGGTGTCATTCAAAGGGGATCCAGTATCTGTCTGCCTGGGATGACATGATTGACAGACCACGATGCTTTGCCAGAGATCGTCTGCACCTGTCACCCATGGGATTCAGGTTACTGGCTAAGCCTCTTGCCACCCATATAGTGCCTTTTTTAGGCAAACTTCAAAGGACAAAACCACCACCGTAACAGGTACAAGCATGCAAAATCTGAAGGTAATGCTACTCAATGCTAGAAGTCTAAACCTCAAAATGCACTCTCTCAAGGCACTCCTAAAAATGGAGAACATCGATATCTGTGCAGTAACTGAGACCTGGTTCAAGGCTCCAGAGAGCACCCCTGCAATACCAGGCTACAACTCTTACCACACTTTTTGGCCACCAAACCAGGACCGAAACACTAAAGGTGGAGGAGTGTCAATATTCACCAAGGATATTCACAACACCAGGCTAGTTGGCCAACAGAATGTGTCTGAAATTCTCCAAGTGCAACTAACACTAGGTAAGACTGCAATCCAAATTGTAGCTTGCTACAGATCCCCCACCATACCCCAAGATTCTCACTACACCTTTCTAAACATACTGGAAAATATTAAGAAAGAACCAAACACCCTAATACTGGATGATTTTAACTACCCTGCCATTAACTGGGAAAACTACTCATGTCCCAACACCTTTGCGCAACGGTTCTTGGAATTCATAAATTCCAATGCCCTGGATCAGCTAATCCATAGTCCCACCTGGGGCTTCAATATCCTAGACCTGGTCATTACCAACATGGGAAATCAATGCTCCATACCTATGGTCACCCCCTCGTTAGTCAGGTCTGACCATAAGCTAATCACCCTTAACATCCACATCCCACCCCAACCCCCCAGTAAAGAAACCACCATAAAAAACTTCTCCAAAGCCAACTTCATGCTACTCAAGTCAGAAGTGACAAACCTCATGACACCCATGCAGACGGGAACTGAAAGTTCAACTGCTGAATCCTACACTAAGGCACTGTACGAGCACATCCATTCATGCATGAATCGTGCCATCCCAAATAGAACCAAAATGCTCTCATCCAAAAAAAGGAAGCCAATCTGGTGGTCCCCTGCCATAAACAAACTTTACAACAAAAGGAAGAAACTTTTGCAGAAAAGAGGAAAATTCCAGCATGCAAAAAACTCCCTTACTAGCCTCAGTAAGAAACCTGCCTCATAAAATCTTCCAAAGCTAGTTACGAAAATAAAATTGCCAAATATTCCAAAGACAACCACAAAGCATTCTATAACTATGTCAAGAATCTAAACGGCAATGCTCAGATCTGCTCTGAGCTAAAACAGAATGGCATTAAATATACTGATCCGAAGGATATTGCCAATATCCTGGTATATCGATTCAGTGCCAACTTCACCCCCTTCTCACCCCCTAAATGGCCCATCTCAATACCGGAAGATTGCCAAATTCCAGAAATAACGGCTACACAGGTAGAAAACGCACTCTCTAAAGCCAAGAATACAGCATCTATGGGACCAGATGACATCCCGGGCTGTGTACTACATGAACTACAATATGAACTGGCACCTCACCTAGGTGTCATGTTTAATCATAGCCTCACCTCAGGTTTTGTGCCCACTGAGTGGCGCAGAGCTACAGTTATCCCAATCCACAAGGGGGGAATCCACCTTGGATCCCGGAAACTACCGTCCCATCAGTCTGACAAACCTTATCTGCAAGGCCATGGAGCGTATTATCATGGAACTTATAAACAAAGACATTGGCAACCTTCAAACATTGGACCCCACCCAGTTTGGGTTTGTGAAGGGCCGATCTTGTCTCCTGAACCTGATTGACTTCTTTGAATCAGTCTCCAGAGCCATGGACAAGGGTAAAGTGGTCCACACAGACTATCTAGACCTTGCCAAGGCCTTTGACACCATCCCCCACTCTGGAATCATAGATAAACTTACTAAGTTGGGCATTAATCCCTATGTCACCCAATGGGTTGCTAAATGGCTTACTGATAGAACCCACACTGTAAAAGTAGCCGACTCCAAATCCAGCTCCAGACAAGTGACAAGTGAAGTACCTCAGGGTTCAGTCCTGGGGCTGCTCTTGTTTGGCATCTACTTCTCTGAAGTACAGGTCAACACTAAGGGACTCTGGCTAACAAAGTTTGCAGATGACTGCAAACTGGGAGCCATTATTGAATCCCCAAATGATGTGGATACTCTACAAAAGGGCCTTACAGAAACAGATGCTTGGTGCCAGAGCCATGGGCTCAAGCTCAATGCCAAGAAATGTATTGTTATCCCCTTTGGGAAAAAACATGTATCCATGAATTACCATATAGGTGGCAGTACACTAAACACAGAAAGTGTGATAAGAGACTTAGGGACACAGGTGGACAGTGGTCTCACCTTCGATAACCACATCGCCACAACAGTCAGAAAATCCTTCTATGTGGCACACCCCATCACGAGGGGCTTTTCATCCAGAAAAAAGGAGGTCATTGTCCCACTGTACTCATCCCTCATTAGACCCATTATAGAATACAAAAATAATCCCAATGCAGAGTAGCACACCAACGGAGACGGGAACAAGCATAAAGAAAATATAAAAATGTAATCCAAACACCATATACGCTGTTCCCTATGGCAATAGAACGAAATGAAGCTCCAACAGTAAAATGAACGAAATAGGTCGCACCAAACAGTCCTTAATCTTCAGTAAAACTTTTATTTACATAAAACAAAGTGAGCGCTTTCGCCAAGAGGCTTCTTCAGACTTTCAATACTGTACACAGTTCTTCAAACATTTAAAAAGCCCTCCATGAGTTGTGATTGGTTGCAAGATCTGCATTTGAAACACAATGCTATTTAAAGTGCTAAATACATAGTTATATATTCCTTTTTGAGATATAATGAGGAAAAAATCCATAAACTTAAACGAAAACATGAATACAAAAGATAAAAACATTGTGAAAAAATATCATAGAAATTCAGGCACATATAATTGGGCTGATTATATATAAAAGAAGTCATGTGCACTACCATCTATATAAAAAATCATGTATCTTAAAAAGCATAATAGGTATACTATGCGGATACACACACTCATATCAACCATGTATAAAAAACATGTAAGAAAGCAGTGACTGGTCTAGCCATTCTTAAAAACTCTTATACACTAACAAAAAGCATGAATGGCATATGGAACCACTAGCTGCTCGAGTCACTCTTGAAGACTCATATACACTAGCAGAAGGCATAAATGGTATTCTATACAAATAATACAAAATACACCATTTGGAGAACATAATAATAAAGTCATGTTTACCTCGGTCTGTATATCCTCCTACTCTTTAGAAAAGGTTTTATCTGAACCTTGTCATTGAGACCAGGGGGTTCATCTGCTCTCCATCTAATAATCCATCTGGTCTCACATTCCAATGTTTTATTTATAAGGTCACCACCTCTTAAACCCTGTATAAGTGTCTGTATAACATAAAATTTAAAAGTATGGTCAGCCCCTGCTTCTTTATAATGTCTGGCTAAAGCATTAACATCCGAGCCTATTCTAATATGGTAATTGTGTTCCCTAATACGTTCCTTTAGAGTACGATTAGTCTTCCCAACGTAGAAGGCCGGACATGAGTTGCAGGTGGCCACATAAACAACATTTCTGCTTTCACAGTTGGTATTGGTGTGAAAACTAAACCTACGTGTTGTGTTCGGATGTATGAACTCAGTGTTCAAATTTATAAAATTACACTGATTACATTTACCACAAGGTACAGTGTTCGAGTCAACACCTGTATTATTCTTCCTATTGCAAGCATGCTTGGGCCTGCATAGCAGGCTCTTCAAATTGGGGTGATTTTTATATGCCACTCTCGGCTTGGGACCTACAACCTTACTCACTTCCCTGTCTGATAGTAGAATGTCCCAGTGCTTATACATGAACCCTTTTACTTCTAAACTTGCTTTACTAAAAGACATGGTAGCTCTAACTTCATTTGTGGATACTGTAGTTACCTCAGGTTGTTCAGGTTGCTTCAAAAAATAAGGTCTGGCTCTATTGGATCTTAATAGGTCCACTTCAGTGATTGTCTCATTAATATTACGTTCATCATACCCCCTATCTAAAAATCTTTTCTTGAGGTCTTGTACTTCAGACCTATAATGCTCTTCACTGGGGTTGAGCCTAGACACTCTCATAAATTGTCCTTTCAAAACATTGTTAAAAACATGTAAGGGGTGCATACTTTGTCTATGAAGTAAAGTATTCCTATAGCACCCCTTTCTGTGAATAGACGTATTCAGCATGCCATTGGACAATCTATATATTTCTACATCCAGAAAAGAAATATTGGTTCTGGAGAAGATCAAGGTGAACTTCAATTAATTAGTAGAGGCATCCAAATAATTAACAAAACTTCTTAGGGACTCCTCGTCTCCTAATAAACAAAGAGGTCATCCACAAATCTACGGTACATACCTACAAATTCCTTAAAGTGAGCATTCTCAGACATGTACTTATCTTCCCATGTAGCCATAACTAAGTTGGCGTAGCTATTGGCACAAGATGTGCCCATAGCTACGCCATCTTTCTGAAGGAATAAATCATCACCAAAAACAAACACATTGTTCGCAAGAATAGTTTCAAGATATAAAGCAACTAAATCTACCTTGTTGGTGGAGAAGTGTGAGTGTGTACGTAGATATTCTAGTATATAATTAATGCCCATCTCATTCGGAATTACTGTGAATAGACTCACAACATCTAAAGTCACTAAAAAGAATGGTTGATCCTCACTCAACTGTCTTGTGTAAGTGTATAAATCTATCAGAAAATGTTTACTGTCCTTAAGTATTCTGATGTTCTCATCAACTAATGGTTTTAATAAACTCTCTGTATATACTGAGAGTGGTTCCGTGACCCAACCCTGGCCTGCCACAATCGGTCTCATAGGGGGGTTCATACAAGATTTGTGAATCTTCGGTAGCCCCTGAATGACTGGTATTACCGGATCCTTAACTTTAAAAAATTCATATAGTTCTTTAGTAATATCTGAGGACATAAGAAGGTCATCTAACATGTAGTAGACACTAAATACTTTATCCACTAATGTTTTATAATCTATTCTTTGATAAGATTTATCATCATTTAAAAGTTGTCTCATCTTCTCATTATAGTCAAAAATATTCATCAAAACAATAGGACCTCCCTTATCAGCTGGTCTAATAACCACTGCCTCATCCTTTCTTAGGTTTAAATGATGATAAATGATGAACTATATGAATTTTTTAAAGTTAAGGATCCGGTAATACCAGTCATTCAGGAGCTACCGAAGATTCACAAATCTTGTATGAACCCCCCTATGAGACCGATTGTGGCAGGCCAGGGTTGGGTCACGGAACCACTCTCAGTATATACAGAGAGTTTATTAAGACCATTAGTTGATGAGAACATCAGAATACTTAAGGACAGTAAACATTTTCTGATAGATTTATACACTTACACAAGACAGTTGAGTGAGGATCAACCATTCTTTTTAGTGACTTTAGATGTTGTGAGTCTATTCACAGTAATTCCGAATGAGATGGGCATTAATTATATACTAGAATATCTACGTACACACTCACACTTCTCCACCAAGAAGGTAGATTTAGTTGCTTTATATCTTGAAACTATTCTTGCGAACAATGTGTTTGTTTTTGGTGACGATTTATTCCTTCAGAAAGATGGCGTAGCTATGGGCACATCTTGTGCCAATAGCTACGCCAACTTAGTTATGGCTACATGGGAAGATAAGTACATGTGTGAGAATGCTCACTTTAAGGAATTTGTAGGTATGTACCGTAGATTTGTGGATGACCTCTTTTTTGTTTGGCTAGGGGACGAGGAGTCCCTAAGAAGTTTTGTTAATTACATGGACACCTCTACTAATTTTTTGAAGTTCACTTTGAACTTTTCCAGAACTAATATTTCTTTTCTGGATGTAGAAATATATAGATTGTCTAATGGCTTGCTGAATACGTCTATTCACAGAAAGGGGTGCTATAGGAATACTTTACTTCATAGACAAAGTATGCACCCCTTACATGTTTTTAACAATGTTTTGAAAGGACAATTTATGAGAGTGTCTAGGCTCAACCCCAGTGAAGAGCATTATAGGTCTGAAGTACAAGACCTCAAGAAAAGATTTTTAGATAGGGGGTATGATGAACGTAATATTAATGAGACAATGACTGAAGTGGACCTATTAAGATCCAATAGAGCCAGACCTTATTTTTTGGAGCAACCTGAACAACTTGAGGTAACTACAGTATCCACAAATGAAGTTAGAGCTACCATGACTTTTAGTAAAGCAAGTTTAGAAGTAAAAGGGTTCATGTATAAGCACTGGGACATTCTACTATCAGACAGGGAAGTGAGTAAGGTTGTAGGTCCCAAGCCGTGAGTGGCATATAAAAATCACCCCAATTTGAAGAGCCTGCTATGCAGGCCCAAGCATGCTTGCAATAGGAAGAATAATACAGGTGTTGACTCGAACACTGTACCTTGTGGTAAATGTAATCAGTGTAATTTTATAAATTTGAACACTGAGTTCATACATCCGAACACAACACGTAGGTTTAGTTTTCACACCAATACCAACTGTAAAAGTAGAAATGTTGTTTATGTGGCCACCTGCAACTCATGTCCGGCCTTCTACGTTGGGAAGACTAATCGTACTCTAAAGGAACGCATTAGGGAACACAATTACCATATTAGAATAGGCTCGGATGTTAATGCTTTAGCCAGACATTATAAAGAAGCAGGGGCTGACCATACTTTTAAATTTTATGTTATACAGACACTTATACAGGGTTTAAGAGGTGGTGACCTTATAAATAAAACATTGGAATGTGAGACCAGATGGATTATTAGATGGAGAGCAGATGAACCCCCTGGTCTCAATGACAAGGTTCAGATAAAACCTTTTCTAAAGAGTAGGAGGATATACAGACCGAGGTAAACATGACTTTATTATTATGTTCTCCAAATGGTGTATTTTGTATTATTTGTATAGAATACCATTTATGCCTTCTGCTAGTGTATATGAGTCTTCAAGAGTGACTCGAGCAGCTAGTGGTTCCATATGCCATTCATGCTTTTTTTTAGTGTATAAGAGTTTTTAAGAATGGCTAGACCAGTCACTGCTTTTTTACATGTTTTTTATACATGGTTGATATGAGTGTGTGTATCCGCATAGTATACCTATTATGCTTTTTAAGATACATGATTTTTTATATAGATGGTAGTGCACATGACTTCTTTTATATATAATCAGCACAATTATATGTGCCTGAATTTCTATGATATTTTTTCACAATGTTTTTATCTTTTGTATTCATGTTTTCGTTTAAGTTTATGGATTTTTTCCTCATTATATCTCAAAAAGGAATATATAACTATGTATTTAGCACTTTAAATAGCATTGTGTTTCAAATGCAGATCTTGCAACCAATCACAACTCATGGAGGGCTTTTTAAATGTTTGAAGAACTGTGTACAGTATTGAAAGTCTGAAGAAGCCTCTTGGCGAAAGCGCTCACTTTGTTTTATGTAAATAAAAGTTTTACTGAAGATTAAGGACTGTTTGGTGCGACCTATTTCGTTCATTTTACTGTTGGAGCTTCATTTCGTTCTATTGCCATAGGGAACAGCGTATATGGTGTTTGGATTCCATTATAGAATACAACGCCCCATTTGGTATGTACCTCTCAAGACATCTGCAACAACTGGAAAGGCCTCAGAAATACCTCACTAAAAGAATCACAGGCCTAAAGCAGATGCCCTACGCTGACCACCTTAAAAAACTCCAGCTATACTCTGTCGCATATCGTCTACTCAGAGGCGATCTCTGCTTAACATACAAGGCCATGTCAAACCCAGAGCTGTTGGACATGCTACACTTAAAAAAATCCCAATCCCTCAGAGCTACATGCTCCAGGGATCTAAACCTTGTCATCACAATAAACAAAACATGCTGGAGGGATAGGTTCCTGACCCAGAGACTCCCCAGACTCTGGAATAGATTGCCCATACATGTCAAGCAGAGTGCCTCTTTGGACCTCTTTAAGAGGAACCTTGACGATTGGATGGGAGAAAGGAAATTCACCCCAGGGATCATGTCAGTCGCCCTGCTAGACAGGGGTCCAGGAAAGTAAATAAGGTGGGAAGAAATAGCCAGGGAATTGTTATGGCTAGGCTTGTATAGGCCCTAGGGCTGATAGCCTAGTACCAGCCTATGAAACCTATGAACCTATGAACCTGTAATATAGTCATTCAGTGTAGGTTGAATCATATATTTTTAAGCTCTCTTTAATCCATGAATGTGTAATGCTGTCAAATGTTTTTTTTTGTAGTCTATCAGTGCCATACTTAGATTCTTCCTCTATTTACATTTATCCATTACAACTTTAACAACAAATGATAATTTGTTTTGTATGACTTTCTTTTGTTACCATTTTATTCTATTGCCACAAGTAGGTTTTCTTCTAAATGACTATAAACTCTGTCAGCATCAGTTCCAATGTATAGTTTAAACATCTTTGGAAGGCAAGTTATTGGTCCATAGTTTTTAGGATAGCTTAAAGGTTCACTCATGTAGGAGTTTTGTTTTTCCTGTTGTGAACCAGGTTGTCTCTGCCTAGGGTATACATATAAGTATTTCTTACTCGTGGCTAAAGCTTAATGTAAAGATAGCAATCCTTTTAGCCTGAAGTTAGGTACTGCATCTGGGCCTGGTGTTTTTCAGTTAGAAGCTTTTCTTAACTTTGTTTCAGTCTCTCTGGCTGCTACTTCATCCCATTTCATATCTTATACATTTGAACTTATTATTTCATTTACTTATTCTATCCATTCAACATCTTTGTTTTCACCAAAATGCATCTATTTCTTCTTTTTTTGGTGATGTTGCAATTCATTTTGCTTTTTTTCCTAATTCTGTGTAAAACTTTTTTTGGGTCACCAATAAATTGCTTATTTTGTACTTTTCCTTTATATTTATCTGCATATCTTTTAAGTTTTTTGGCTTGTGCTGGTATATTTAGTTTCTTATTTGTGATAGTGCAAAATAGATCCTGATCCATTCTGGTACTGCCCATTGCTTTTATCATGTCTATCTTTCTGACTAATTTTGTTTATCTGTTTCCTCTTCTGTACTCTTCTAACGGTGGCAGTTATTGTCTTAATTCCTTTGTAGTTTTCCCAATTTGATACTTCAATGATAGCATTTGATTTATCCCCTTCCTTTCCCATACTGCCCTCTGTTTTTGCAGCAAGACTTAATCTGTTATTAATTTTGGTGCACAGTACTATATCCTGTTTACTTCTGTTATATCACATGAATCTGTATGAACTGTCCTAATTACTGTGTTCATTTATTTTATCAGACTTCTAACTTTTGGGGTTTTATTGACTTTCTGTAGTCTATTTCTTTCATTGATCTTAATATAGGTTCATAGATTCATAGGTAGGTACTAGGCTATCGGCCCAAGGGCCTACATAAGCCTAGCCAACAAGGTTCCCTGGCTTACGCCACCCAAGAAAGTTATTTTCCTGTGCCACTGTCGAGCAAAGACACAGACGTGATCCCTGGGGTGTATTTCCTATTTCCCATCCACTCATCAAGATTTTTCTTGAAGAGTGCTAATGAAGAACTTTGCTTGACATAGAAGGGTAGCCTGTTCCAGAGTATGGGAAGTCTCTGGGACAGGAATCTATCCCTCCAGCATGTCCTGTTTATTGTGGTGACAAGGTTTAGGTCCCTAGAGCATGTAGCTCGGTGGTATTGGGATTTCTTTAGGTGCAGCATGTCCAACAGCTCTGGGTTTGACATAGCTTTATATGTTAGGCAGAGATCACCTCAGAGTAGCCGATATGCTATGGAGTAAAGCTGGAGTTTTTTGAGGTGGTCAGTGTAGGGCATTTGTTTGAGGCCAGTAATCCTCTTTGTAAGGTACTTCTTTGGCCTTTCCAGCTGCTGCAGATGTCTTGTGAGGTACATTCCAAAAGGGACGTTGTACTCTATAATGGGTCTAATGAGTGTCGAGTAGAGGGGAACAATAACCTCTTTTTTCCGGGATGAGAACCCTTTTATGATGAGGTGTGCCACGTAGAAGGACTTCCTGACTACTGTGGCGATGTGAAAATCAAAGGAGAGACTACTGTCCACCTGGGTCCCAAGGTCTCTTATCACACATTTGGTGTTATTAGATTGCTGCCTATGTGGTAGTTCATGGGTACAGAGTTTTTACCAAAGGGAATGACACTGCACTTTTTGGCATTGAGCTTGAGGCCATGGCTCTGACACCAGGCATCTGTTTCAGCGAGGCCCTTCTGTAGGATGTCCATATCATATGGGAACTTGACTATAGCTCCTAATTTGCAGTCATCTGTGAACTTTGTTAGCCAGAGGCCTTCTGTGTTAGCCTGTACTTCAGAGAAGTAGATACCAAACAGGAGAGGTCCCAGGACGGAACCCTGTGGTACTCCACTTGTCACTGCTTTAAGGTCAGATTTGGAGTCTGCAACTTTTACAGTGTGGGTTCTGTCAGTGAGCCAGTTGACAACCCATCTTGTAACATAGGGATATATACCTAGTTTAGTGAGTTTAGCTATAATTCCAGAATGGGGGATGGTGTCGAAAGCCTTGACGAGGTCAAGATAGGCTGTGTGAACCACCTTACCCTCATCAATGGCTTTGGTGACTGCCTCAAAGAAGTCAATCAGGTTCAGGAGGCATGATCTGCCTTTCACAACCCCAAACTGGGTGGGATCCAGAGTATGGAGGTTACCAATGTCTTTTTTTATGAGTTCCATGATGATACATTCCATGAACTTGCAGACCAGGCTCATCAGGCTAATAGGTCGATAGTTCCTGGGATCAGTGGTGGCTCCCCCTTTGTGGAGTGGGATAACTGTTGCTGTGTGCCATTCAGTGGGCATAAAGCCTGATGGGAGGCTATTATTGAACATGGTGCTTAAGTGGGGAGCCAGTTCGTTCTGAAGTTCATGTAAAACGCAGCCTGAGATGTTGTCCGGTCCAATGGATGCTGTGTTTTTGGCTGCAGAGAGTGCGGCTTTTACCTGCGTAGTTGTGATTACAGGGACTCTGCATTCTTCCTGTATAGATATGGGCCCTTTAGGGGGTGAGAGGGGGGTAAAGTTAGCACTGAACCTATCTGCCAGGATGTTGGCAATATCAGTTGGTTCTGTAATTTTCGTGCCTTTGTGCTGTAACTCAGAGCAGATCTGGGTGTTGCCATCGAGATTCTTGACATAGCTATAGAATGCTTTATGGTTGTCCTTGGCAATTTTGTTTTCGTAGCTAGCTTTGGAGAATCTTATAAGGGATCTCAGCTTCTTACTGAGGCTGACCAGGGAGCTCCTCCACTCATGGGATTTTACTCTCTTTTGCAAAAGTTTCTTCCTTCTGTTGTACAGTTTGTTTATGGCAGGGGACCACCAGATTGGCTTCCTTTTTTTGGAGGATGGAGTCTTGGTTCTGTTTGGGATAGCACGATCCATGCACTCTTGTAAGTGCTTATAGAGTGCATTAGTGTAGGATTCAGCAGTTGTAACTGTATTGTCCATCTGCATGGGTGTCATGCAGTTCACCACGTCTGTCTTAAGAAGCTTGAAGTTGGCTTTGGAGAAATTTTTTACTGTGGCTTCCTTAATGAGGGGGGGTGGGGACAGGATGTGGATATCAAGGGTGATTAGCTTATGGTCGGATCGGACCAACGAGGAGTTGACTTCAGGTGTGGAATACCGGTCACTCATGTTGGTAATGACTAGGCCTAGGATATTGTTGCCCCTGGTGGGGGTGTGGATAAGTTGATCCAGGGCACTGGAGTTTATGAATTCCAGAAAGCGTTGAGCTAAAGAGTTGGTACACGAGTAGTTTTCCCAGTTAATGGTGGGGTAGTTGAAGTCACCCATTATTAGGGTGTTTGGTTGAACCTTAATATTTTCCAGTACATCAAGAAAAGAGGAGTGGGAATTCTGGGGCATGGTGGGGGATCTGTAGCAAGCTACAATTTGGATTGCAGTTTTGCCCAGAGTTAGTTGCACTTGGATAACCTCGGATGCATTGTGCTGAGCAAATAGCCTGGAGGTGTGGATATCCTTAAGGAATATGGACACACCTCCGCCTTTGGTGTTTTGGTCCAGGTTACATGGCCGGAAAGTGTGGTATGAGTTATAGCCTGGTAGTGCATGGGGTGCTCTCTGGAGCCTTGAACCAGGTCTCAGTCACTGCACAGATAGTGATGTTCCCCATTTTAAGGAGTGCCTCGAGCGAGTGCATTTTGAGATTTAGACTTCTACCATTGAGTAGCATTACCCTCAGTTTTTGCTTGCTTGTTCTTGTTATGGTGGTGAATTTATTTGAACCTTGCCTAAAAAAGGCACTATAGGGGCAGCAAGAGCCATAGCCAGTATCCGGAATCCCAGGGGTGACAGGTGCAGGCCATCCTTGGCAAAGCATCGTTATCTGTCGACCATGTCATCCCAAGCAGATACTGGATCCCTTAGAATGACACCAGAAGCTTAGCCAATTGTTGAAGTCAATCATTTTGTCCTTGTACTGCAGTATCATTCTGGGCGATGCAGAATACTACTCAGGGCTAGGGTCATACCTGCCTGGGCTACAAGATCGGAGAGCTCTGCCATGTCTCTTTTCATGTAGTCCAGGGAGGTATGTTTCAGGTCATTCACACCAACATGGACAATGACTTGTTGTGGAGTGACCTGAGTGCGTGGGTTATGTGGCAGATCCTGGCACCCGACAGGCAGCTGACAGTAACCTTCTCCTTGTTTAGCCTGGTGAGTGGGACATCAGTGTGCCTGACTATAGAGTCACTTATGACTAGTGTGTTGGGTACGTTGTTTTGCCTTATTGGCTGTGGTTGAGTGGCACACTGAGTCTGTGGGCTATGTGTCATTTGGATTGTGTTGGGGGATGGAGGTTGCTTGCGTTTCTGCTTTGGAGGTCTCTGTTGCTTAGACAGATTATTATTGAGAGCCTCCGCAAATGTTTTTGTGTTACTATGTGTGGATTTTGGTGGTGTAGATTTAGTGAGACTATGTGATGAGTGTGGTGTGGTGCAAATGTTTACCTTCTCCTCATGGCTGTCAAGTTCAGTCTTGGTTGGCGAGAGCTTTACCTCCAGTTTGGCCAGATAAGTGCATCTCTCACAGGTTGTAGTGTTGGGTGGTAGGAGAAGAGGGTTGTCTGTGTACATGAGGCAATTTCTACATTGCTTCAAGATGCCCAGATTCATCAGATAGACATGAGAGAACAGTGGGAGCTGACCCTTGGACATGCCTGAATAGAAAACTATTTTCCTCTAGATAAGTGAGGAAAGTGAGTACAAGAGCTGCTTTTCTCTTAGCAAGTGAGAAAAGTAAGTACAAAAACTGTTTTCCTCTAGGTAATGAGGAAGATTGAGTGCTATAGTAATTAGTATAGTTAATATGTCTGTCCATCTCTATTAAATCAAACAACTCTTCTTTTAGATCATTTTCTTCTAAACTGAAGGCACATTCTTTGATCTCCATTTCCAGCGGGCATTCTACAGAAAGTTCTAGAACATCTTTCTCTGCCACATTCTGTTCAGTATCATCCAGTGTTATCCATTGCTTTTTCATGTAGGAACTCAATGGCCTATCACTCCACATGCCATTGATGCCATTGACTGTGTCAGAGTGTCACAGTTTCTTGTTTCTTCCCATGCTGTGCAACTCCAACTGAACTTTTGTACTGGTTTCCAATGGAAGGCACCAAAGTATCTGAATATGGCAACTGCTCAGATATTTTCCATTTCACTGGTTTCTCCTTAATTTGGGGATCCATTGCTCTATCCTGCTGTGGTTATCACAGTTACATTTCCTACACTAAATCCTTCACTTTGCAGGTAATCCATAACTTCATTTCTGTCTTTAACTTCTGAATTACTAATCCTCTTTTCTGCTTTTTCTCTTTGTTTTCTTATTTTTTTGTATTATAAAATTTTCATATTTGGATGCCTTTTTGTGTATTTCTCTTCAAATATCTTCGGTGATGCTGTTTTTGTATTAAATAGTTTTGTTTTCTCCTTTGCATAAATATCACCATATTAAATCTCCTTTTCTTTCCCATGTCCATATTTCTTCTTCAGATGTCTCCTGCTGCTTCTGTTTCTCCTTACTTGGGGTGCTCATTGTTCCATCATGCTGTGATATAACCTGTGTTAGACTTTCTACACTAAATCCGTCAGTTTTCAGGTATTCCATAACTTCATCTTCTATTTTTTAACTTCTACTCCACTAATCTTCTGTTCTACATTCCTGCTTTCTCATCTTATTTTTTGTATTGTGATGTCGTTGCCTGTATTTTTCTTCAAATATCTTTGGGGCTACTTTTTTGTATTGATTAATTTGTTTTTCTCCTCTGCATAAAATATTGCTTCATATTAGTTCTCGTTTTCTTTCCCATGTCCATATTTCTTTTTTATACCTTTCAAAAATCTCTAAATGTTGGTCTTTATATTTTCACACTTCCTCACTCACTTCCGTCTCCAAATGGCCGAAGGTTTCTTGGTGTTTATTATATTGTTTTTCATAAATCTGTTGTATTAATGAACACATTTTTTTATTTGAAGCTTCTGCCAGTTTATCTTGTTTTCTCTGTTAATCCTTTTGTATATCTTTTGTTTGGAATTTCTGGGCTTCTTGCATAATAGTAACAATACATAATTTCTTTCTTATCCTCAATAATCCACACTATCATCCTTATGGCTCTTTTTTGGCCTATCAGTTTTTGTGATTTATGCGGACTGCTACGTTCTTCTAAAAGAGGGGAGGCCATCCTCCTGGTACAGTGTGTCTCATGACACATAACATGATATACTGCATATGCCATGGTATACTGTAGCTTGTAAGTCATGGTATAGTATATCTCATGAGATATATATGGTACACAGGATATGCCATGGTATTATGTAGGTCTATATCACTTTGTCAAATGGTAGATTATTGAACTGCCATTTGTCAAATCCCTAATTATCAAATCCGCTAATTGCTGAACAGAATTTACAGCAAAACTTTTCCTAGGGAAAACCAGTCATAAACCACCTGACTGTAAAAAAAATGATAAAATTTAAAACCTATCCAAGTGGGGACTTCGGCCCCACACCCCCTAAATAAATAAATATACCAACTCCGAGATCGCACTACAGTGGCGAAAAGGGCAAATTCCAGATGGTGGCCAAGTGTTCATTTGCCCTAGAAAATGTTTTGCTGAAAACTCTTGCAATTAGTGGTTTGATAATTAGGGGTTTGAAGAATGGCAGTTTGATGATCTGCCATTTGACAAAGTAATAGAGATCTGTATTATGTACCTTCTAAGTCATGGTATAGTCTTTCTCATGAGACACAGTATGGTATACTACATATGCTGTGGTATGATGTACCCTCTAAGTCATGGTAAGGTGTATGTCATGAGACATAGTATGGTGTACTGCATATGTCTTGATATGATGTACCTTCTAAGTCATGGTATAGTGTGTCTCATGGGACAAAGTATGATATCATGCATGTCATGGTATAATCTACCATCTAAGTCATGGTATAGCATATGTGATGAGATATAGTGTGATTTTCTGCATATGCCATGGTATGATGTATCCTCAAAGTCATGGTATAGTGTATCTCATGAGACATAGTATGACATACTGTATATGCTATGGTACGATGTACCATCTAATTAATAGTATAGTGTATCTCTTGAGACACAGTATGATACCCTGCATATGCTGT
Organism: Protopterus annectens; assembly: GCF_019279795.1. Classification (NCBI taxonomy): domain Eukaryota; kingdom Metazoa; phylum Chordata; order Ceratodontiformes; family Protopteridae; genus Protopterus; species Protopterus annectens. Next base: position 44,903,507 of record NC_056725.1, read on the forward strand.
GGTATGATGTACCTTCTAAGTCATGATATAGTGTACCTCATGAGACATAATTTGATATACTGCTCATGTTGTGGAATGATGTACATACTATGTCATAGTAAACTGCATTGTATGGGACATAGTATGATATACTGCATACTCTGTGGTATGATGTACATTTTATGTCATGGTATTATCTGTTTCATGAGACACAGTATGATATATGGTATATGCCATGGTATGATGTACCTTTATAAGTCATGGTAGAGTGTATCTGAGACATAGTATGATATAGTGCACATGATGTGGTATGATCATACCTCTCAACCTCTTAGAGCAAGAAATCTGGACAGAGCCATAAAAATGGGGGTACAAAGGCCCAAAAATAAAGACATTTTTTAAATATTGCTGTTACAAGCTTAGAAAGTAGATAGAATAACAAGTTTTGCATTAGCATGAATTTTCTGAAGGATACAGAGTCTGAAATTCAAATGTCTGTCATTAGTTTCTGACTTAAATCATCAATAATTTGCCAACGATTTGCTAGAAAACTACAATTTTATGAAAAATGTTCCAAAAATATGAGGCAAAAATCTGGACATTCTATAGAAATCTGTACAGTTGAGAGGTATTTTTCTAAGTCATGTTATTGTGTATCTCAAGGTGTATAGTATGATATATTGCATATGATATGATATGATCTACCTTCTAAGTCATGGAATAGCATATCTCATGAGACATAGAATGATACTCTACATATGCGGTGGTATGATGTACCTTCTAAGTGAAGGTGTAGTACATCCCATGAGACATAGTATGATATAGTGCATGTGCCATGGTATGCTGTACATTCTAAGTGATGGTAAGGTATATGTCATGAGACATAGTATGGTGTATTGCAAATGCTGTTGTATGATGTAGCTTTTTAAGTCATGGTACAGTGTATGTCTTGAGACATAATATGATATACTGCATATGCAGAAATTTTTCCCACCAATCCACCAAGTTACAGTTGTCTTGTTTAATACCACAATCTTTCTAGCTGCCTGCCTGTTATATTAATCTGACCATATATCTCAATTCCCCTCTGCTTTCACTGGCTTGTGTGAGTAATCACAAAATCATCATTTTTAAAATCCCTCCCCTTCAACTATTTAAAAAATTACAAGATGACCCCACTATTATCATTAGACCTGCTGACAAGGGCAGTGGAGTTGTGGTCATGGATTTATTACACTATGATACCTCTATGGAAACTATGTTACATGATAATATAAGATTATTACTATTGAAGCTGTGCAAGAAACAATTAGCTATGTAGGTTTTGTTTTATTGGACATTTTTTAAAGTAATTTAATAGAGAAAGATGTATTTGACTATCTTTCCATTTGGACACCTGTTATTCCTATTATACCTGGACTATCTAAGATACATAAGGACCCAACTGATCCACCTATGAGACCCATTGTCTCAGGCAGAGGTTGGGTCACCGAACATCTATCGGTTTTCATTGAGAAACATCTTAGGCATGTATTGAATAACAATATTTTTGTGTTACGAGATTCCAAACAATTCCTCATTGAACTTTATGAATGCATTAAGCAGCAAGGGTCTATAAATGACTGCTTGTTTGTCACATTTGATGTCCAATCCCTTTTTACAGTCATTCCGAATAGGCTTGGACTTACGTATGTCTCTGCATACCTTAGACAGCATAGTGACTATTCAGAAATCATGATAGACTTGATTGTTCATTTTTTAGAATTGGTTCTTGAAAATAACATTTTTATGTACAAAGATGTTATCTATAGACAATGTGATGGCATAGCTATGGGCACGCCATGTGCGAATAGCTACGCCAATATGTTTCTAGCATACTGGGAAGAGCATGTATTATTCCGCGAGGTGTTATTTAAGGAACATTTTTTATCGACGGTTCATGGACGACCTTTTTCTTTTATGGAAGGGGACGTCAACACAGTTGACATCTATGCAGACTATCATGAATGATTTAACTACTTGTCTCAAATTCACTATGCAACACTCCAAAAACAAAATTGAATTCTTAGATCTTTATATTGAGAGGTTACCTAGTGACCTCATAAACACAGCTGTCTATCGAAAGGCATGTCATTGTAATATGTTACTTTTGAAATCTAGTATGCACCCACCCTTCATATTTAGAAATATTATGAAAGGACAAGCCATTAGGGCTTCTAGATTAAATCCTATGGATAGTGGGTTCATGAAAGATTTGGAAAGTTTAAGGAACAGATTATTAGTTAGAGGGTATGAAACAGGAGAGGTGAATCATTATTTGGAAGAAGCATTTAAGTTACGTTCAACAGTAGCAATGCCATATTTTGGACCTGCTTGTGCTAGTAGTGGAGTCATAGAAAAAAGGATTGAGCCACATGTAAGGTTTTCTACGTTTTTCTCATCTGACCACTTCGAGGTCAGGGAGATTGTTAATAAATATTGGAGTGTCCTGCAAGTTGATGATGATCTTAAACAGTTAGTTGGGGATGTACCACATTTTTTGTTTAAGAATAAAAGTAACTTAAAAAGGTTACTATGTTACCCTAAGCCTGATAGACGTCTTAACAATACAGGGTGTACTAAACCTTGTGGTCAATGCAATTTTTGCTCGCACATTGATGGTAGTACACAGTTTTTTCATCCAGATTTACACAAGATATTTTACATGAGAGCTGATGCGAATTGCATGACTGCACATGTAGTATATTTAGCGGTCTGTAAGATCTGTTCCTCCTTCTATGTGGACAAGACCAACTGCCCACTTCGAGATAGGATGAGAGAACACAGATATAGCTAAACATGTTATCCAGCATGGTATTGACCATGAATTTTTATTCAGGGTGTTAGATGTTATCACACCAGATAAGAGGGGTGGTAACATTATGTCATACACTGAAGGCAAAGAAAGTGGTTGGATCATTTTATTGAGAGCTGACAGAGGATCAGGTCTCAATGAAAGGGCATCAATTAAACCCAATTTGAGACAACGTAGACATATAAAATAATTTATAAAATAATTTATATACCTTATGTATATATGGCTGTCCTACTAATATATTGTTTTTATATTTTTTTATATTTACATATGTATTGTTATATATTTTTTACATCTGTATTTATATATTTTATTTATTCTGGTGTTCAAGTAAATGTGTTGTGTCATATTGATATGTACTTATTTTCTTTTTTCTGTTATTGAGGGTTATATTTTATAATCTTTAATTATAGTTATTATTTCTTTAAATAGATAGGCAGGCTTAATTTATCTATTCTGATTGGTTAATTAATTTTATGTCACATATATATATACAGAGTCATCTGTTATGCTTTTTAATATGGATCTGATGAAGCTAATGTAGTGAAAGCGCTCATCCATTTATATTGAATAAACTCTTGTGGATTTTATTACCATTGACTGGACTCTGCTTATGGATTTTCCTATGTGGATATTCTTGAATTTTTGTATATTGACTTGAGTCTTTACTTCTGCTCCTGTTCCGCTTGTACATGTGTACACGTTTTTTATATTTAAATTTATTGGCCATCCTACTGTATTCCATAGTACCAGAATACAAAAGTGACCACCCCTTTCAATCCATGTTGCTGTTTTAAAAATAGTAACTCTCCACTGAACCTTAACTATTTAAACAGGTAAAACTTAAGTTACCTACTTTCACATCTAACTTCTCTAGTGCACACTGCAGTGTGCATTTTTTTTCATCTTACCTTTAAGCATCCCTGTGACTAGCACTTGCTCTAATACCTGCTGGAAAGCACTAGGAAGCCTTAAACTGATACAAACACTCAACTCTCCTTGTTAATAAGGAGAAATTAATCATAGACACTAAACAGCCTATAATTGCAAAGCACCTTGCTAAGGTAAGGGGAAACAGCTCCTGTACTTTACAAAAAAAAAAAAAAAAAAAGCACCAAACCAGGCATGTCCAAGGGTCAGCTTCCGGTGATTTCTCCTGTCCACCTGGTGAATCTGGGCATACTGGGGCAATGCAGCAATTGCCTCATGTACACAGACAACCCTCTCCTCATACCACCCAACACTACAACATGTAAGAGATGCACTTACATAGCCAAAATGGAAGCAAAGCTCTCTCCACCCAAGATTGTGCTAGACAGTCAAGAGGAGAAGGTTAACACCCAAACTACACCTCAAGCAAACACATAGCCCTTCTAAACCCACACCACCAACACCCACATTTAGCAACACTAAATCCACATATGCAGAGGCCCTTAACTGTAACCTGCCCAAGCAACAAGGACCTCTGAAGCTGAAACGCAAACAAACACCAGTCACAACCAAAGTGTCACATAGCTCACAACACCAGTGTGCCACCCAGGAACAGCCCCTAAGGCAAGACAATATACCTAACAATTTAGTCATAGGTGACTCTATAGTCCGGCACACTGATGTCCCACTCACCAGATTGAACAAGGAGAAAATTACAGTCAGCTGCCTGTCGGGTGCCAGGATCCACCACATAATGCATGCACTCAAGTCACTCCACAAGAAGTACAAATATGACTCTGTCATTGTCCATGTTGGAGTGAATGACTTGAGACGTACCTCCCTGGACTACATGAAAAGAGAAATGGAAGAGCTCTCGGATCATGTGGCCCAGGCAGGTATGACCCTAGCCCTGAGCAGCATCCTGCCTTCGCCCAGAATGATAACACAATATAAGGACAAAATGATTGACTTCAACAATTGGCTAAGCTTCTGGTGTCATTCAAAGGAGATCCAGTATCTGTCTGCCCGGGATGACATGATCGACAGACCATGATGCTTTGCCAGAGATGGTCTGCACTTGTCACCCCTGGGATTCAGGTTACTGGCTAAGGCTCTTGCCACCCCTATAGTGCCTTTTTTAGGCAAAGTTCAAAGGACAAAACCACCACCCTAACAGGTACAAGCATTCAAAATCTGAAGGTAATGCTACTCAATGCTAGAAGTCTAAACCTTAAAATACACTCTCTCGAGGAACTCCTAAAATTGGAGAACATCGATATATGTGCAGTAACTGAAACCTGGTTCAAGGCTCCAGATAGCACCCCTGCAATACCAGGCTACAACTCTTACCACACTTTTCGGCCACCAAACCAAGACCAAAACACTAAAGGTGAAGGAGTGTCAATATTCACCAAGGATATTCACACCATCAGGCTAGTTGCCCAACACAATGCATCTGAAATTCTCCAGGTGCAACTAACACTAGGTAAGACTGCAATCCAAATTGTAGCTTGCTACAGATCCTCCACCATGCCCCAAGATTCTCACTAAACCTTTCTAAACATACTGAAAAATATTAAGATAGAACCAAACACCCTAATATTGGGTCATTTTAACTACCCTGCCATTAACTGGGAAAACTACTCGTGTACCAACACCTTTCCCAACGGTTCTTGGAATTCATAAATTCCAACGCCCTGGATCAAGTAATCCACAGTCCCACCAGGGGCTCCAATATCCTAGACCTGGTCATTACCTACATGGGAAATCGATGCTCTCATCACCCCTTCATTAGTCAGGTCTGACCATAAGCTAATCACCCTTAACATCCACATCCCACCCCCACCCCCCAGTAAGGAAACCCCTATAAAAAACTTCTCCAAAGCCAACTTCATGCTACTCAAGTCAGAAGTGACAAACTTCATGACACCCATGCAGACAGGAACTGAAAGTTCAACTGCTGAATTCTACACTAAGGCACTGTACGAGCACATCCACTTATGCATGAATCATGCCATCTCAAATAGAACCAAGATGCTCTCATCCAAAAAAAGGAAGCCAATCTGGTGGTCCCCTGTCATAAACAAACTTTACAACAAAAGGAAGAAACTGTTGCAGAAAAGAGGAAAATCCCAGGATGCAAAAAACTCCCTTACCAGCCTCAGTAAGAAACTGAGATCCCTCATAAAATCCTCCAAAGCTAGTTATGAAAATAAAATTGCCAAAGATTCCAAAGACAACCACAAGGCATTTTATAACTATGTCAAGAATCTAAATGGCAATGCTCAGATCTGTTCTGAGCTAAAACAGAATGGCATTAAATATACTGATCCCAAGGATATTGCCAATATCCTGGCAGATCGATTCAGTGCCAACTTCACCCCCCTCTCACCCGCTAAATGACCCATCTCAATACCGGAAGATTGCGAAATTCCGGTAATAACGGCCACACAGGTAAAAAATGCACTCTCCAAAGCTAAGAATACAGCATCCATGGGAGCAGATGTCATCCCGGGCTGTGTACTACATGAACTAGAATATGTACTGGCACCTCACCTAAATGTCATGTTTAATCATAGCCTCACCTCAGGTTTCGTGCCCACTGAGTGGTGCAGCGCTACGGTTATCCCACTCCACAAGGGGGGATCCACCTTGGATCCCAGAAACTACCATCCCATCAGTCTGTCGAGCCTTATCTGCAAGGCCATGGAGCGTATTATCATGGAACTTATAAACAAAGACATTGACAACCTTCAAACACTGGACCCCACCCAGTTTGGGTTCGTGAAGGGCCGATCTTGTCTCCTGAACCTGATTGACTTCTTCAAATCAGTCTCCAGAGCCATGGACAAGGGTAAGGTGGTTCACACAACCTATCTAGACCTTGCCAAGGCCTTTGACACCATCCCCCACTCTGGAATTATAGATAAACTTAGTAAGCCGGGCATTAATCCCTACATCACCCAATGGGTTGCTAACTGGCTTACTGATGGAACCCACATTGTAAAAGTAGCAGACTCCAAATCCAGCTCCAGACAAGTGACAAGTGGAGTACCTCAGGGTACAGTCCTGGGACCGCTCTTGTTTGACATCTACTTCTCTGAAGTACAGGCCAACAGTAAGGGACTCTGGCTAACAAAGTTTGCAGATGACTGCAAACTGTGAGCCATTATTGAATCCCCAAATGATGTGGATACTCTACAAAAGGGCCTTACAGAAACAGATGCTTGGTAATAGAGCCATGGGCTCAAGCTCAATGCCAAGAAATGTATAGTTATCCCCTTTGGGAAAAAACATATACCCATGAATTACCATATAAGTGGCAGTACACTAAACACCGAAAGTGCAATAAGAGACTTAGGGACACAGGTGGACAGTGGTCTCAGCTTCGATAACCACATCACCACAACAGTCAGGAAATCCTTCTATGTGGCACACCTCATCACTAAGGGCTTTTCATCCAGAAAAAAGGAGGTCATTGTCCCACTGTACTCATCCCTCATTAGACCCATTATGGAATACAATGCCCCATTTGGTATGTACCTCTCAAGACATCTGCAACAACTGGAAAGGCCACAGAAATACCTCACTAAAATAATCACAGGCCTAAAGCAGATGCCCTATGCTGACCGCCTTAAAAAACTCCAGCTATACTCTGTCGCATATCGTCTACTCAGAGGCGATCTCTGCTTAACATACAAGGCCATATCAAACCCAGAGCTGTTGGACATGCTAAACTTAAAGAAATCCCAATCCCTCAGAGCCACACACTCCATGGATCTAAACCTTGTCATCACAATAAACAAAACATGCTGGAGGGATTGGTTCCTGACCCAGAGGCTCCCCAGACTCTGGAATAGATTGCCCATATATGTCAAGCAGAGTACCTCTTTGGCCCTCTTCAAAAGGAACCTTGATGATTGGATGAGAGAAAGGAAATTCACCCCTGGGATCACATCTGTCACCCTGGTAGACAGGGGTCCAGGGAAGTAAATAGTGTGGGAAGAAATAGCCAGGGAATTGTTATGGCTAGGCATGTATAGGCCCTAGGGCTGATAGCCTAGTACAAACCTATCAACCTATGCCTTGGTATGATGTACCTTCTAAGTTAAGGTAGACTTTATCTCACATGACACTGCATGATATATTGCATATGCGGTAATATGATGTATCTTTATAAGTACTGGTATAGGTTATCTCATGAGACACAATATGATATACTGCATATACCATGGTATGATGCATCTTCTAAGCATAGTATAGTGCATCTAATGTGCTATAGTGTGTTATACTCCATATGCTGTGGTATGATGTACCGTGTAAGTGATGGCGTAGTGCATCTCATGAGACAAAGTTTGGTATACTGCACATGCTGCTGTATGAAGTACCTTCTAAGTTATGGTATAGAGTATCTCTTGAGACTCTGTACAATACACTGCATACGCAGTGGAGCAAGGTACCTTTGTAAGTCAAGGTATAGTGTATCTCTTAAGACGTAGTATGATATACTGCATATGCCATGGTATAATGTACCTTCTGAATCATGGTATATGGTATCTCATGAGACTCAGTATGATATACTGTATATGCCATGGTGTGATGTACTTTCTGAGTCTTGCTGTAGTGTATCTCATGAGACACAGGATAATATACTGTGTATGTCATGGAATGATGAACCTTCTATGTCACGGTATAGTGTATCTCATGAGACATAGTATGATATACTGCACATACCATGTTATGATGCACATTTAAAAGGTATGGTATTATGTATGTCACGAGAGATAGCATGATATACTTCATAAGCCATGGTATGATGTACCTTCTAAATCATGAGACTCAGTATGGTATACTGCACATGTTGTGGTATGATATACCTTCTAAGTCTCGGTATAATATATCTCATGAGACACAGAATAATACATGCCATGGTATGATGCACCTTCTATGTCATACTATAGTGTATCTCATGAAACACTGTATGATGTACTGCAGATGCTGAGGTATGATATACTTTCTAAATCAGTGTATAGTGTATCTCTTGAAACATAGTATGATATACTGCATATGCCATGGTATGATGTATCTTGTCATGCTACAGTGTATCTTAAGAGACACAGGATGATATACTGTGTATGCCATGAAATCATGTGTCTTCTAAGTCATGGTGTAGTCAAGCTGATGAGATATAGTATAATAGGGTCTATATCACATAGCTGAACTATCATAAGTTCGACTATGTAAATATCGAACCCAGAAGTTCAAAATCTAAAAACTTCGAACACTCAGAAAAGCAATTTTTCCCCCCAGGGAAAATGATCACTGTTCTGGTACAAAACATAGAAACACAAGAACACTACATACTGTTGCTAATGTGGGGGGCTTCAGTCCCCCACACACCCAACATGGAGGGCAGTGCCCCCCACACCCCCCCTACTTAAATATACCAACTCCAAGATTGCACCACAGTGGAGGAAATAGCAAAGCCGCAGAAATGGCCCACCAAATTCTTTCTCTAGGAAAGAATTTGATGTTTCGCAGCTTCGCTATTTTTACACTTTGAACTTCCCAGTTTGATGTTTCAGCGTTTGGACAGTTGTGCATTTGAACTAATGATATAGACCCATATGATATACTACACATACTGTGGTATGATCTACCTTCTAAATCATGGTATAGCATATCTCATGAAACACTGTATGATATATTTCATATGCCATGGTATGATGTCTTGGTATAGTGCATCTCATGAGACACAGCATGATATACTGCATATACTGTGGTTTTATATACCTTCTAAATCATGGTACAGTGCATCTCATGAGATATAGTAAGATATATTGCATATGCTCTGATATGATGTACCTTCTAAATTATGGTATAGTGTGTCTCGTGACAGACACTGTGATATACTGTTCATGCCTTCATATGCTATGCCTTTAATGTCATAGCATAGTGTATCTCATGAGACACAAATATGATATACTGGATATGCAATAATATTATGTACCTTCTAAGTCATTGTATAGTGATCTTCATGAGCCACAGGATGCCATGGAATGATGTGCTTTCTGTTAAAGTACAAATTAAGTAACAAATAATTTTACCTTTTAGTCTTGAGTCAAGAATAACTCTTCAGGATGTGCAAAGTACATGTTTATTCCATAAACAGCACTCAGCACTGGGAGACTGCCTACTAACATTTTTAGATTAGTCTCAAAGAATAAAGGAAAAAAATTATATAAACGGAAAATAAGACTTCAGTGACCACTAGGAGACAATGATTTTAGCGCTTTCTTTCACAATTTAATGTCGTGAACTTCTTCAGAAAAAGAAGAGACTTCCCAAACTCTTCTTTTATATTACATAAAAGGAAGTCCCGCTCACCAGACTGAGTAAGGAAAAGGTCACAGTAAGCTGCCTGTCGGGCGCTAGAATCCGCCACATAACGCAAGCACTCAGGTCTCTCAACAGCAGGTACAAATACGACTCAGTCATTGTCCACGCTGGTGTAAACGACCTGAGACGTACCTCCTTGGACTACATGAAAAGAGACATTGAGGAGCTCTCTGATTATGTAGCCCAGGCAGGTATGACCCTGACCTTGAGCAGTATCCTACCTTCACCAAGAATGATGCCACAATACAGAGATAAGATGATCAGCTTTAACAATTGGCTTAAACTCTGGTGTCATTCAAAGGGGATCCAATGTCTGTCTGCCTGGGATGACATGCTGGACAAGCCACGCTGCTTTGCAAGGGACGGCTTGCACCTGTCACCCTGGGATTCCGGATATTGGCAAAGGCTCTTGCCACCCCCATAGTGCCTTTTAGGCAAGGCTCAAATTCTAAACCTACCACCCTAGAACACAAAAAGGAAAAAAACTAAGGGTAATGCTGCTCAATGCCAGAAGTCTAAATCTCAAAATGCACGCACTCGAGGCCCTTCTCAGTATGGAGAACATCGATGTCTGTGCAGTGACAGAAACCTGGTTCAAGGCTCCTGAGAGCACCCCAGCACTATCAGGTTTTACCTCTTATCATGCTCCGCCCCAAAATCCGGACAATACCAAGAAAGGAGGGGGTATCCATATTCATCAAAGACACCCACACCTCAAGACTGGTGGCAACGCACGATGCATCGGAGACCATCCAGGTGCAATTAACCATAGGCAAGACTGCTCTGCAAATTGTAGCATGTTACAGGCCACCCTCACAAACTCAGGAACCTCACATGGCCTTCCTGAAAACACTAGAGGGGATAAATGTATCACCAAACACCATCATACTAGGTGACTTCAATTACCCAATATAGACTGGGAACACTACTCAAGCCCAAACACCCTAGCCCAAAAGTTCCTGGAATTCATAAACTCAAATGCCATGGAACAACTAGTCACCATCCCCACAAGAGGAGAAAACATACTTGATCTCATCATCACGAACATGGGAGCACAATGTTCAACACCGGAAGTATACCCCTCACTGGTGAGATCAGATCACAAACTAATCTCGCTGGAGGTCCTCATCCCACCCCCACCTGAAATAAAAAAGATCACAGTAAAGAACTTCGAGAAAGCCGACTTCACACTTCTAAAGACTAGTGTGGTCGCCTTTAAGGCCCCCGAGCCGGCGGAAAACAGTACTCAAGCCGCTGAATCACTTACAAATGCCTTCTACCAGCACCTGCAGGACTGCATGGATAAGGCAATCCCAAGCAAAACAAAGACTCTTTGTACCAAAGGCAAGCGTCCAGTCTGGTGGACCCCAGCCATAAACAAACTCTACAACAAAAGGAGGAAGCTACTACAAGATAGAGCAAAATCCTTAAAAGGTAAGACACCCTTGATCACTATAAGTAAAAAACTAAGAGCTTTCATAAAATCATCCAAAGCAAATTTTGAGAGAAAAATAGCTAAAGACTCAAAAGACAATCATAAGGCCTTCTTTAGCTATGTTAGAAACCTGGGAGGAAACTCCCAGATATGCTCAGAACTAGTTCAAAATTATGTGAAGATTACTGATCCTACAGACATTGCCAACATACTGGCTGACAGGTTCAGTGCAAACTTCTCCCCTCCCCCACAAGGAGAGATATCTATACCAAGCAATTGCAGCCCCCCAAACATCTCCAACACCCAAGTGAGAACTGCTCTCTCCAAAGCAAAAAACACAGCATCCATGGGACCTGATGGAGTCCCCGGCTGTGTGCTCCACGAACTCAACGAGGAATTAAACCCATAGCTAGGACAGCTGTTTAATCATAGTCTTACCTCTGGATACGTACCCAGGGAGTGGCGCACTGCAACTGTGGTCCCACTTCACAAAGGTGGTGCCTCCACCGACCCTGGAAATTACCGGCCCATTAGCTTGACAAGCCTTATCTGCAAAGCCATGGAGAGGATCATAATGGACCTCATAAATAAAGACATAGGGAATTTGCAGACTTTGGATCCATCCCAGTTTGGCTTTGTCAAAGGCAGATCATGCCTTCTAAACTTGGTTGACTTTTTCGAAACAGTCACCAAAGCCATTGTTGAGAGAAAGGCAGTCCATACAGCCAACCTCGATCTGGCGAAGTGCTTCGATACAATACCCCACTGGTATCATTGAAAACTCATCAGCTTAAATGTTAACCCATACATCACAAGATGGGTTGCAAACTGGCTGAGTGACAGAACCCACAGGGTCAGAGTTGCTGGTGCCATGTCAGACTCAAAGCCTGTCACAAGTGGTGTACCACAGGGCTCAGTCCTGGGCCCACTCTTGTTTGGCATCTACTTTTCCAAGTACAAGCAAACACAGGAGGGTTATGGCTGACAAAGTTTGCAGATGACTGCAAACTGGGCGCCATAGTAGAAAACACATCTGACACAGATATCCTTCAGAAGGGTCTCACAGAAACGGATAACTGGTGCCAGAGCCATGGCCTAAAGTTAAATGCCAAAAAATGCATAGTCATACCCTTCGGGAAAAACAAGGTTACCCCTAGCTACCAAATAGGTGGCAATCCACTGAGCACAGAAGAAGTTATCAGGGACCTGGGGACCCAGGTTGATAGTAGTCTGTCATTCGACACCCATGTAGCTAAAGTGCCCACCTTATCATGAAGGGATTCTCATCTAGATCAAGGGAGGTCATAGTCTCCCTATACTCATCACTCATCAGACCAATGATTGAGTACAATGCCCCATTCGGAATGTATCTGACCCGACACTTGCAGCAGCTGGAGAGGCCACAAAAGTTCCTCACCAAAAGGATAAAGGGTCTCAAACATCTGTCCTATGCTGCCCGACTGAAAGAACTCCAGCTCTATTCAGTCGCTTACCGCTTGCTCAGAGGTGACCTTTGCCTAACATACAAGGCCATGTCAAACCCAGATTTGATGAATATGCTTCACCTCAAAAAATCTAGATCCGTCAGAGCCACAAGGGCGGGAGACTTAAACCTCGACACGGCTATTAATAGGACGTGCTGGAGGGATAGATTCATCACCCAAAGACTCCCTATGCTGTGGAATAAAATCCCGGTATATGTGAGGCAGAGCACCTCGCTGGCCTTGTTCAAGAGAAATCTTGACCAATGGATGGGAGATCGCAGATGTACCCCAGGGATTACCTCAGTGTCACTGCTCAACAGAGGCACAGCAAAATAATGGGTATAGTTCCCCATACTAAAGGGGTGGCGTAAGCCACAAAACTATGGGCTAGGCTTGTAAATGCCCTCGGGCAGATAGCCTAGTATGAACCTATGAACCTATGAACCTATATATACACACTGATAATCCATGATGTCATGTTGATGTCGATTCTAGTGTATTTACTATGTATATTAAGTTAAACATACATTAATTAATACAAAATCCCCTGACATCATGGATTATCAGTGTGTATATATAAAAAAACAACAACTTCAAAAAAACAACAACATCAAAGAGAGAACATAAAAGAAGAGTTTGGGAAGTCTCTTCTTTTTCTGAAGAAGTTCACGACATTAAATTGTGAAAGAAAGCGCTAAAATCATTGTCTCCTAGTGGTCACTGAAGTCTTATTTTCCGTTTGTTTTCTGGTTTTGGTTCTACAAATATTTTTTCATTTGTGTTTAAAAAAATTATATAGTGTTTCTAATCAATTTTATGCATATAGAACCCTGACGTTAGATTGCTTTCAGCAAATCATTTAATTTTTAATTATTTTATGTCCCCATGATCCTCACTTAGAGATTCACATAAGCATTTCACAAATATGCCTATTTAAAACATAGACTACCTGTGCTTAAGATTTATTGGCCTTCAACTTTGTAACATTCAATACCAGTACACACTGTCTCACAGACATCCTTACAAGGACTCCTGAGAAGGCCAGAGCGTACTGTTGATTAATTTGGTCTCTAAGAACACATGACACAATTCACTAAGTTTCAAACATAACATATAACGTAACATAACATATAACATAATATAACATCTCAGTGAAGCCTCCAGATGCATCTGCAGTTACCTCCTACTGATGCCTCTAGGCATAAATTATTGCTTGTTCATATTTGCATCAGTAATTCCAAAACCATTGCAGTTCAAAAGTATGGATACAGTACACCCGGAGCCACAATTCACGATAATAAGTTTGTTTCAATATTGAAATGCTGATAAAAACAAGTAAAAGATAAGTGCTTTTGTCTTCTTAATGAAAACTTCTTCAGATAAAACCATGTTTGAAAAATTGAGTCCATGTATACACCAATCTAGATCACATGAATGCCAAGACCTCAGTGATGTCATGCTTCCTTTGGGAGGATTTAAAGAGCATTTTTAGAAGATTTAAAGGGTCATGCAGGTAGAAAATTTACATGAATTACAACAACATTAAAGTTAGTTTATACATGTGCTCCTGATTTTTTACATACCAATAATGTACTGGCAATGTATTGCACCCATCACCTTTCTGAAGATTTCAGTTTTAAAATACAGGTATGGATATTTGGTCATTCAAACCAGGACAGTTAATGGCATTAAGTTTCAATTGCCAGGGAAGTTGAAGTTTTTCCAGATTGAGTGTCCATGGGCCCCCTCTATCTGACAGGACAAATTGTTCTAAAATGAAAAAATTAAAGGTGTGGTCAGGGAACTCCATGGCATGTTTGGAAAGAGCATTGGTATCATTTTTAGTTCTAATATCATGTGTGTTCATAAATTCTGTCACATAGACGTCTTTCTGTCTTACCAACATAAAACCCTTCACAATGTTGGCATTGAGCACAATAAATGACTTTAGAAGAATTACAATTAAAATATTTTTTGGGTCTAAACTGGACACCATTAATGACAAACAAATTACCAGCTGAAATATACTTGCAATACAGGCAGCAGCCATATTTCGCCATCCCAAAGTGCTTTGATTGTTGTACTGATTTCTTCTCAAATAAAGCTTTGAGGTTTTGCCCCTTCTTATAAACAATGCTTGGAGCCAAACCTACATATTCTCTAATGTGCTTGTCATTTGTCAAAATATTCCATTTTTTAGTAAGTATGCTTCTAATATGGTAGCTGTCTGGATGAAATACTGTAATAAAGGAATTCTTATAATTATCGGTCCTGTTAGTGATATGTGTGGATGTTTGTGTACCCATAACCGATGGACTAATATGATCTCGCACTGTTGCCCCAAGGATGGGTGTGAAGTGCTTCCTTTCACGTTTATTCATGACCGTGGTCATTAATTCATTAATGAAACTAAGTGGATATCCACGTTTTAAAAACATGTCCCTTAACAGGTTGCATTCTACCCCAAATCTTTCCTCATCTGTGATCATTTGGGCAGCACGGATGAATTGGCCTTTGACGACCGCTCTGTTCTGCACTCAGGGACTTGCACTTGTGTAGTGGAGAAATTTGTAGATTTCTTTCCGGTAAATTTCAGAAGTAAATCTTTTGTTGATATTGTCCTTTTTGAGCCAAACATCTAGATATGCTATAAATCCTCCCACAGGAAGCATGACATCACCAGGGGCTTGGCATTCATGTGATCTACATTAGTATACATATATATATATGGATTCACTTCATAACATTGAAATATCAAAATACTGAAACTCAAAACACTGAAACCAAAATACTGAAAGCTCAAAATACTGAATACTCAAAATACTGAAACTCAAAATACTGAAAACACATATTATGCGTAAACTCAGCTTAAACAACATAAATCATAACAATTTCTACCAAATATATGCAGGGGGGCAAGCCCCTGCACTATGTGGGGGGCTGTGCCCCCCACACCCTCTGCTAATTAAATATATCAACTCCAAGATTGCACATAGTGTAGTTAAGTGCAATCTTGGAGTAGATATATACTTACTTTTGCCTTGATTGTATTTTTCAATTACTTTTGCCTTGTTTGCATTTTTGACTTATCAGGAAGTGATGTCATATAGATGCCTTAAAGAACATTATATAAGATGATGACTAAGTGCTTTTTGCTGACTATACTACTGATGAAAGCCTTGCTGCTGAAACCGGTCTAGTTTCAGTTTTATTAAACTACTTTTGAACCTTCCTTGGTGCTGGCCTTTTTTCTGATTTTGGGTCTAACAAGTGCTCTTGCCGTGCACCAGCCTAACTTGCTAGCTTCTATACACTACATTGATTTTCGTTTGTGCTGGCTGTTGGCGTTTGGGAGTTCTACCATTCAGGTAGTCATCTTTTTTGTGGATTGCTTAGGATTTTTCATCCTGGACATCGTTATTTTCGGATGCATGGCATCTACATCACTTTCTTTTTAAAGGATTGAACTTTTGGTCATCCTTTTTTGGTTTTGTTGGATTATCATGTTTATCTAAGTTAATAAGTGAGTATATTGGATGCATTAACGCTGTTGAGTTTATCGTTTGCGTTTACACGTGGTTGCAAGTGTTTTTCCACCATCTTTCGGATTGGGATTTGTTTTTCAAGGTCATTGTGGTTTCCATACTGTTTTTGGACATATCAGGACTTCGAGGATCGATTTGGCCTTTTGGGACATTGTTTGGAACAACTTTTTAAGGGTCCTAATACATTTCAAACTTCATCTTTCCAGGTACTGTTCTTGACATCTATTTTTGGATTAATTTTCATTGGTAATTGTTTTACCATAATGAAGAATTTTTCTGTGACAATCATTTAACTGTCTGGAAGGTGTTGTTAAGTCATTTTTTCTTGAATACTGGACTTTAGAGAACTGTTGTAGCACAATATAACAGTGCCATTTTTTCAGGGCTTTTCATGTATGTGTTCTTAGTTTATAACACGTGTATATTTCATAATATTTTGCCTAGTCGTTTTCTTTTTTATATACTGGATTTCTGAGTACTGTTGTAGCATAATACAACATTGCTATTTTTTCAAGGACATTTCATGTATGGGTGCTCAGTTTGTAATATGTGCATAATTTTATTTTATTTCATTTGATTATGATGAACTAGCCATTGTTATATACACTAGGTTGATACAATATTATTGCTTATATCTGTTCATTCCTATGTTCCTACTGGTTCATGTTTTGTTTCACATTTGAGTCAATATTGGTCACATATTTTGAGGGCTTTTGTTTTGTTTGCCCAGTGTTGCACTCAGGTCTTCTTTTAGAATAATTGCTGGGCATACAGTGCTGACAATAATCATCTGTACATTTATACCTTTGACAACAATTTCATCTGAGGACTGTATTGAACAATTATTGATTTCTTAATATTGTTATCTGATTTAAATAAGGTGCATAAGTGTGTCTGGCTTAAATTCATTACATATTGGTATACTCCATATGGATTTAGCCACCTCTGAACAACTGTGGGTTGTGCATTACTCAGAACATTGCATTTTAGACATTACAGGCCTTTGACTTTTTGGTCTGTATAGCATTTTTGCCTAGGTGCTAGGGTTAATTATTCCTATATATAGGGTTACATTTGCCATTTATTCTGGCTTCAACTTCTTTGTGACTCTGATTGTGATTTTCTTTTTTGGACTTATTCGTGATTTGCCAATTCAACCCTTAAGAATAAAAGAATCTTTTCAGGGTTCATTTTTTTTATTTTTTATATCTTCTTCCTCCGGTTCATTGCAACTTATTGTCATGGATCTCAGTAAATTATTATCTGGTTTATGCTCCGACAAGGATGACTTAAAAATTTTTGGCATAGGAACTGAACATACAGAAAAGGTGGATTTGGTAATCATGGATCCAGTTGACGGTTATGAAACTTATTCTTTCAATTAGGTAAACAGATTAAGATGCTTAGAACAAACATTTGGCACAGTAAATTGTTTAAAGCTTACCAAATACAGAATATATCCCCTAGAGGATTGAGATGTATAATCCAACCACTAGTGGGCACACCGGATGAAACTCTGTTGAAAGATTGGCAACAAGCACAACAGGAGGCTGCCATGATTAGAGTTAATATTTTGGCCGCTTTCTATGAGAGAACAATACAGAGTAATATTACTGAGGTAGAAAAAACATGTAACAACCTGAAACGGTTTGAACATGAGGCTAGTTTTCAGGGTTGTCTTGGCAAATTATCTAAAGAAATCTCTATTTTGGAAAATAACCTTAAGAAAAGAAATTGCATAAATTTGCCCGGGATAAGGAAGATTATGATAGGGGCAAACAATTTGATTCACAAAGGGGTGTGAGGTTTGCTCAGGTACCAAGAATGCTTCATTTATACGCAAAAAAAGACCAAGGTCTATTTTAAAAAAGACTGGGCCTAGCTTTATTACCTCTGGTGAGGATTCTTCGACTACTGACACTGAGACACCTAATATTGGTGATTCTCCAAATGCTAAAAGGGGTCAAGGACTGAGGTCCCTTTAGGGGAAAAAACACAGGGCAGGAAGGAAACACAGGGGTCAAAAACTTAGAAGAGCTCTTCATGTCGATAGTGAAGTAAATCATTCATGTACTAATGTTTTAAATATTTCAAGTCATATTTTGACTGATGATCAATATTCCTTCTTAATAAAGGCCTTGGTTTTATACCTGTTTTTTTCACTGATGAAAGTATTTTGGTTTCTGATACAATGGATTTTTGTAGGAAAATTAACTTGAAATTATTTTTCAACAACAAGATCAAACTGACAATGCTCAAAGATCATCTGATTTTAGATTTCACAAATCTACATTTAACCCTCCCATGGATAAACATGTTGCTGTTTTCCAGCAGGCGGTTATAAAGGATATACACTTCAATTTGGGTTCTGTTGACACTATAAAGCATAACATGTCTAGGAAGGAACAAATAGCACTCACACAACTCAGAAATAATACGGATATTGTTATTATTTCTGCCGACAAAGGGGTGCGGTGGTGGTGATGGATACTGAGTATTATGTGAATGAAGGTCTTAGACAACTTTCCAACCATCATCATTACATGAAGATGGAGATTGATCCTACTCCAGGTTTTGCCTTGGAAATTAATGAATTTTTGGAAAAGGCTGTAGAATCTGGAATTATCTCTGATAAAACCAAAACTCATTTGACGGTTAAGGATCCTGCGAAACAACAACTTTATCTACTTCCTAAGATTCATAAGTCCATTGATCAGCCACCAGGCAGACCGATTGTATCTGGCATTGGGTCACTCACTGAACCCTTGTCTGTTTTTCTAACTGAAAAATTGAAACCACTGTTAACATGTGTTAGAGCAAGAATCAAGGACACGACTGAATTTTTGCAGATAGTCTCCGAGTCTCAATTGGACCCTGAATGGCTTATGTGCACCCTTGATGTATCCTCGCTTTATACCAGCATCCCTCATTGGGCGGGTATTAATGCCTTGGAATACTGGCTAAATAAAACCAATTTATACCCCCCAGGGATGAACACCTTATTGTTGTGTATGGCTGAACACATTCTAACTAAAAATGTTTTTTATTTCCAACAAAACTGCTATTGGCAACTACAGGGTATGGCTATGGGTGCATCCTTTGCACCCATTTATGCTGATCTTTTTATGGGCTACATGGAAGATATGATTTTATATGACCCTTTGCATAACATATATCTACCTGAGATTGATATATGGAGAAGATACCTGGACGACTGTTGGCTTATATGGAAAGGAGGTGAGGAATACCTCCAGGAATTTATTCAACATTTGAATGGGAACATCTGGGGTATCGAATTCACTGTGGAATATAATAGGAGTGCAATCAGTTATTTGGATGTCAATTTAATTCGACAGGAGGATAACACTCTTAGAACGTCCGTACACAGAAAATTCTCACAATATAATACCCTTCTACATGCTGATAGTTTCCATCTGAAACATATTATTCGGAACATACCGAAATCACAGTTTGTGCGGATGAAAAGGATTTGTTCCTCAGTGGATGATCTTCAGAGTCATCAAATGGATCTAACCAAGAGATTTTTGTCCAGAGGTTATTCCACTCGTACTATTGAGTCAGCAGTCCAATTTAGTAATGCTAAATCCAGGGATTCTCTTCTCCAATACAATACTAAAACTCATAATGAGGAATCAGATGTATGTAGATTTGTTACCACTTATGGCAGGAATAGTGCCAATTTAGTAAATATTATCAATACTCATTGGAATATATTGAATTCTCATCCATTGTTGGAAGATTATCTCGGAGAATGATGTTATTTTTCCTATAGGAAAGGCAAAACTTTAGGGAATTTATTTTCACACTATAAAAAAAACAGGGTCATGGATCACACTCCAACTCAAAGAACATTTACTGGAGATAAACTTTCAGGCATTTATCCATGTGGACATTGCAGTTTTTGTAACTATATTTTCAAAACTACTTCTTTCACTAGTAGGAACACTGGACAAATATACGACATACAGTTTTTGGTAACTGCAGTTCAGACTGGATTATTTATCTTGCCACATGTACATGTCATGCATTTTATATTGGCCAAACGTCTAGACAGTTTCGTGTCAGGATCTCTGAACACCTTGGTGACATTAGAAACAGAAGATTAACTAATGCACTATATAGACATGTTATCAAACATCCCACTGCCAAATTTACATTCACCATCATTGATCATATCATAGGGAATCGATCTTTTAAAACAGGTTGGCATGATATCCTAAATACCAAAGAAAAAAGGTGGATCATTAAACTTGGGGGGCTTTTCCCTCCTGGATTAAATGATAAATTATAATTTGTAATTAACCATCACTTGCATTACGTATATGTACTTATTTCTTATCAGGTTGCATTGCTTAGGTTTTTGCATTTCAGCTCATTTTAGGATACTGTGGCTGGTATTCAACACCAGAATTCTTATGACCTGACTTTTGTTTCGGGTTTATTTTTGGGCATTTACCCTTTATTGTATGTTTCTTATTAAGTTTGTTTATTATCATTGATATACCAGTATACTGTGTCTCTTGGGATTTTTTCATTATAATCTGGAGATATGCATGCAACTCAGGCAAACTTTTTTGTTTACTGAACTATGTATTTTTCAATTACTTTTGCCTTGATTGTATTTTTCAATTACTTTTGCCTTGTTTGCATTTTTGACTTATCAGGAAGTGATGTCATATAGATGCCTTAAAGAACATTATATAAGATGATGACTAAGTGCTTTTTGCTGACTATACTACTGATGAAAGCCTTGCTGCTGAAACCGGTCTAGTTTCAGTTTTATTAAACTACTTTTGAACCTTCCTTGGTGCTGGCCTTTTTTCTGATTTTGGGTCCAGAGAGTACCCCTGCATTACCAGGCTATAATTCATACCACGCCTTTTGGCCACCTAACCTGGACCAAAACCCTAAAGGCAGAGGCCTGTCCATATTCATTAAGGATATCCACACCTCCAGGCTAGTTGCTCAGAAAAATGCATCCGAGATTATCCAAGTGCAGCTAACTCTGGGCAAGACAGCAATCCAAATTGTAGCTTGCTACAGATCCCCCACCATGCCCGAGGATTCCCACTCCTCATTTCTTGATACACTGGAAAATATTAGGGTACAACCTAACACCCTAATAATGGGCGATTTCAACTACCCCACCATTAACTGGGAAAACTACTCATGTACCAACTCTTGTGCTCAACGTTTTCTGGAATTCATAAATTCCAATGCCTTGGATCAACTTATCCACACCCCCACCAGGGGCAGCAATATCCTAGACCTGGTTATTACCAACATGGGCAATGGGTGCTCCACACCAGAGGTCAATTCCTCGGTCAGATCCGACCACAAGCTAATCACCCAAGACATCCACATCCCTCCCCCACCCCCCCATTAGGGAAACCACCATAAAAAATTTCTCCAAAGCCAACTTCACGCTTCTTAAGACAGAAGTGGCAAACTTCACGACACCCATGCTGACGGACAATAGAGGTATAACTGCTGAATCCTACACAAATGCACTTTATAAGCACTTACACGAATGCATGGATCATGCAATCCCTAACAGAACCAAGATGCTATCCTCCAAAAAAAGGAAGCCAATCTGGTGGTCCCCTGCCATAAACAAACTCTACAACAGAAGAAAGAAACTGTTGCAAAAAAGATTAAAATCCCATGATTGGAGGAACTCCCTGGTCAGCCTCAGTAAGAAGCTGAGATCCCTCATAAAATCCTCCAAAGCTAGTTATGAAAACAAAATCACCACTGACTCTAAATACAACCACAAAGCATTCTATAGCTATGTCAAGAATCTCAATGGCAACACTCAGATCTGCTCTGAGTAACAGCACAATGGCACTAAATATACAGAACCAACTGATATTGCCAACATCCTGCCAGATAAGGTTCAGTGCTAACTTTACCCCCTCTCATCTCCTAAAGTGCCCATCTCTATACCGGAAGAATGCAAAGTTCCAGTAATCACAGCTGCAAAGGTAAAAAAACACACTCTCCAAAGCCAAGAACACAGCATCCATGGAACCTGACAACATTCCAGGCTGCGTTCTACATGAACTACAGAATGAACTGGCACCCCACCTACATACCATGTTCAATCATAGCTTCACCTCAGGCTATGTGCCCACTGAATGGCACACAGTGATGGTTATCCCACTCCACAAAGGGGGAGCCACCACGGATCCTGGAAACTACTGCCCCATTAGCCTGACGAGCCTGGTCTGCAAGGCAATGGAATGTATCATCATGGAACTTATAAACAATGACATTGGTAATCTCCAAACTCAGGACCCCACCCAGTTCGGGTTTGTTAAAGGCAGATCATGTCTCCTAAATCTGATAGACTTCTTTGACGCGGTCATCAAAGCCGTAGATGAGGGTAAGCTGGTTCACACAGCCTATCTAGATCTCGCCAAGGCTTTCGACACCATCCCCCACTCTGGAATTATAGATAAACTCACTAAACTAGGTATAAATCCCTATGTCACAAGATGGGTTGCCAACTGGCTCACTGACAGAACCCACACTGTGAAAGTAGCAGACTCCAAATCCAACTTCAGACCAATGACAAGTGGAGTACCACATGATTCAGTCCTGAGTCCTCTCCTGTTTGGTATCTACTTCTCTGAAGTGCAGGCTAGCACAGAAGGTCTTTGGCTAATGAAGTTCACAGATGACTGCAAACTAGGAGCCATAATCAAAACTCCAAAAGATGTGGACATCCTATATAAGACCTCGCTAAGACAGATGCCTGGTGTCAAAGCCATGGCCTCAAGCTCAATGCCAAAAAGTGCATTGTCATCCCTTTTGGTAAAAACTCTGTACCCATGAGCTACCACATAGGTGGTAGTCTACAAAAATCAACAAAAAAGTGGAGATAAAAAACGGAAAACAGGTGACTGCATGGACTGTTTATTCCAGTAGTAGTAAGCGCTTTCGGTGGCGACAAATAACTCCACCTTCATCAGACTAAACCTAGGTGGTAGTCTACTTAACACTGAAAGTGTGATAAGAGATCTTGGGACACAGGTGGACAGTAGTCTCTCCTTTGATAATCACATCACCACAGTAGTCAGGAAATCCTTCTACATGGCACACCTCATCACAAAAGGTTTCTCATCCAGGAAAAAAGAGTTCATTGTTCCCCTCTACTTGTCACTCATTAGACCCATTATAGAGTACAATGCCCCTTTTGCTATGCACCTCACAAGACATCTACAACAACTGGAAAGGCCGCAGAAATACCTCACAAAGAGGATTACCAGCCTCAAACAGATGCCCTATGCAGATCATCTCAAAAAACTGCAGCTTTACTCCGTCGCATATCGTCTACTCAGAGGCAATCTCTGCCTACCACACAAAGCTATGTCAAACCCAGAGCTTTTGGACATGCTCCACTTAAAGAAATCCCAATCCTTCCAAGCTACATGCTCTAGGGACCTAAACCTTGTCACCACAATAAACAGAACATGCTGGAGGGATAGATTCCTGTCCCAGAGACTTCCCATACTCTGGAACAAACTACCTATCTATATCAAGCAAAGCTCCTCATTAGCACTCTTCAAGAAAAACCTTGATAATTGGATTGGAGATAGGAAATTCATGTTGGGGATCACTTCTGTGGCTCTGCTCGACAGTGGCACAGGAAAATAATTTTCTTGGGTGGCAAAAGCCAGGGTACCTTTTGGCTAGACTTATATAGGCCCTAGGGCCAATAGCCTAGTATCTACCTATGAAACTATGAAAAGGGGCACAGCTGGAGAACCTGTGCCAGCCTTCCCCAGGAGTGTCTCTGGGTTGTATATAACTCTTAACTCAGTGTGTGTGTCAGCTACTTGGGCAGGGACATGAAGCACTGGTTGGACAGAGAGGATGGTGGAGGTTTTAGCTTTGGCTAGGCTTATATAGGCCCTAGGGCCAATAGCCTAGTACCTACCTATGAACCTATGAACTTCTTCAGCTCAGTACTTACTTTTTTTTCAATTATCTGTTAGTACACTATAGATTGCTAATAGAGAGAATGCAATATTATACAATGACTGGCCATTAATATTCAAAAACGAGCATGCTGATTGATCAGCCTGACCAACTTGCCGTTGTAAATCTGAGAATATATCAACGGAAAAAGGTCCTTTTTCGATTAGTATATCTCATGATTTTTTTTTACTTTTGTATCTTTTTTTTTTTCTTTAATGAAATTGGAAAAGGGAAGATGTCAAACAAACAAGGGAGATGGAGCAGAGAAAAATAAAAGGTTAATCAGGTACAGTCTGTAAAACTAAAGAAACTTACCTGATTATCTTTTTATTTTGTCTGTCCTGACTCTCCCGAACATTAAAAGTCTCCCATTATCTTATTTTTTTATTATTTTGATAAAAAAAAATAAAAGCAATGGAGAGCTCCCTTTCTCCTTTGCTTCCTTTGCACAGCACTGATATATTGCATAAGCGTGGGAACACAAGTCCCACACGTATGTGCAGTACATCAGACAAAGCCCCAGGATACTGGAAAAATGCAGAAGGGCACCAGAGAGGCATTATACAAAGACATTATTCAAGAAAAGTAAGTATTTCTTTTCTTAAATAATGTCATTGTATAATAGCAATAACCAACTCCGTGATTTACCCATGGTTGGCTTTATTTAATCACTCAGGCTTCGCTCTCATGATTAAACCACACCACATCTTCAATATACCACACCAACATCGTCGGTTATTGCTTAAGTATGACACTTGAAAATCTAAGGCTACTACTTATATTAAAATATCTTTTGCATAATTATTTATATGATTTTCAGTTTTCCTTTGACATAAACCTATAATAAACATTTAATTTGATTATTTTGTGAAGAAACTACAAACTAATATGCATTTTGTGAAGAATAAACATGATATATAATAATAATAATGTTCCATAACAATCCTCCCTCTGACACTATTTAATTCTTCTTAATTGGATACTATATTCTTTGGCATCATAATATTCATCATCTACAGTGATTTGTTTATAATTAGATACTTTTATAAGTGGCACTGCTCTTACAGGTGAGATTAAACATTTTATAATTACAGCTTTTAGAACAGAAAATATTAAAACAACTAAAAGAATAATGCCAATTATTGTAATGATATCTTGTAGTCTACTAGTTCCCAGGTTACCAAATGCATTGTCCAACCATCCAAAAAGTGTCCACTGTTTAGCTGTGCTGTCCAGGTCCTTGGCCATCTGCTCCATGAAATTGTCCAACTTTTCTTGTTCATCATGATAGTCACTAATATAGGAACAACAATGACTTCCTGTGAGGGCCTATGACACCCCTTGTCAGCTAGCATTATGTTGAGTGCCAGACATTTTAGTAATACTACAGTTCAAATTTCAGTCATTTCTTGATTTACCATCCTGATGTGACGTGAAGTATGGTTTGCTACCTCCTGAAGAATTTGAGAAAGCATGGTGATTTTGAGCATTTTACTTCGTATTCCATACCCAGGGGTAAAGACTAAAAGTACTTGCTCTGCCCAGTGAATTGCCTATTTATTCCTCAGTCTTCCTGCTGGAGGGTTCTTGAAATGTTGAATAACAAGTGTAATATAGCCCACAAAAATAAAGCCAGACCAGTTTGTAGGCAACCAGGGCTAAGCACGATCACCATAAATGTAGTAATGATCCTCTACCGTGCCCATGCCATGTCCCCAGTCATAGCTTTTTAGGTGTAAGGATTTTAATACACATTCATGTCTAGTTTCATTGCATTTTCTGATTCCCACTGGTGCAGTTTAATTTCTGGCATAACACATGTCTCCACGATTTGTGTTTGCAAGCTGAAGAGCCACAAACTTTGAAAAATCAGTCATATTATGCCATGTTAGATTAGTGTCACTAAATTCCTTTTCAGATGTCACCTGTGATGCAGGGATTGGAATCATAGGAATCCCTGCCTTAGAATGATGAGGTATATGCAAACACACCCAACAGTTTGTCACATTTAAGCCCACAGCATATTGTTGAACCAACAGGAAACTATTTTCTCTTGACCAGTTTATAAAAGGAAACAGCAACATAAACAATGTAAAAGTACCTGCTGTCACTGGCTTCATCATGGCCTGCTGCTTGAGCTGATTTTCTTCTTTTAATCCTTCATTGTGGCAGATAGCTCATCCTGCGTCTTTTGATCTTCCTTCACTTGCTTTTCTTTACGGCTTTTCCCGGTTAGGGGTCGCCACAGCGGAATTCCAGTCCGCTAATGATTGGCAGTCGATTTTTTTTTTTATGGTGCCAAGTTGCTAGCCCGATGCCCAACCTTCAGCGAAGGCACACCCATTCATGCATGCCTTTTGGAGGCCACTCGACTGCGGGGAGGACATGCAGACTCCACACAGAAGGCACTCCAGCTGAGAATCGAACAGGAGAACCTCTTGCTGTAAGGCAACAATGCTACCGCTGAACCACCATAGATCTTCCTTCACTGATAATGTTTATTTGTCTGGGGCTTCTGTACAAGTCTTTTTACAATGGGATGAATTAATCCAGGTTGGTCGTCCTGCACAGCAAATTATAGTAAAGGTAGTAAGCAGGACCTGAAAAGGGCCTTTCCACTTTGTACTAAAACAGTTCTTTCTCTGGAAGGTTTTAACATAAACCCAATTGCCAGGCTGCAGTTGGTGACAGTGATGGTCAGGAGGTCAAGCAAAGCTTCTTGTACAGTTCTGTGGTACTGCTGTAAGAAATGAATAAGTTTTGTGCCGTGAGACCATATAACATCATCAGTTAAAGTTAATTCCTCATTTGACACAGGGAGAAGGTGAAAGGGCCATGGGTCTCTCCATTAATATCTCATAGGGTCTGAATCTCCTTGTAGTATTTTATGTACTCCTCATTCTCATTAATGGTAAGGGAAGTGCCTCTGGCCATTTAAGGTTTGTTGCAGCACAAATCTTTTAAATCTTATTTTTAAGGGTCGTATTGACCCTCTCTAATAATTCAGATAACTGTGGATGGTTGGGACATTGAAAGTTCAACTTAGTATTAAAAATCTGGTCAGGGAATTATTAAAATGTGTTCCCTGATCACTATTTATAGTACATCAAATCTAGGTATTAATCAAAAAATAAGTTTCTTAACAACTGTTATAGAATCTGCTTTGTGGCATCAGTAAGGTATCACCCATGCAGAAAACATACATACCACCAATATATATTGTAAATCTTGGACCTTTGGGATCTGGAAAGAGTTCAGCTGCACATTAACAAAAGGTCCCCAAAATGGTGGTAAGCATGCAGCCCTGGTATTTACATTTTTGCTAACACTGTGATCTCAAGATACTGCATGATTATTAACATACTGATATAACAAAGAAGAGACATGAGGGACATACCAAACGTTGGGTAATTTGATTAAATAACGCTGTCTTACCTGCATGGGCTGGTAAATGATATGCCTTTACCAGGTAAGGTAGCAGAGAGGAAGGTGCCACCAGTCAGCCATCCAGATGTCACCATAACCCATCATCAGATTTACTGCATCTGTCTCTAAACTATGAACTTCTCCGTCTGATGTTCAGCTTGGAAAACTGATACTCTCTTAAAATCAAACACACAATGACTGTTAGATTCTTGCAATAACATCACATGTAATTTTGCACAATGTCCTTCTACAACTTGCCCAGCAGCCACAGTATCTATACCCTTTTGATGGGCACTAAAGTTAACTACTGCTAATTCTTTAGGTAATGAAAGAGCATCTAACAGAGCATTGCCATAAAAAGAAGTTTTAACATGAGTTCCTGCTGAGGTTAAGAATCCTCTCTTTTTCCAAAGTTGCTCAGAATAATGTACCATGCCAAAGGCGTAGCGACTATTTGCATAGACATTAGTAACTTTTCCTGTAGCTAGCTCACAAGCCCTTTGTAGAGCCACTAACTCAGATACATAGGCAGATAACATATTTTCTAGTCTTTGTTGAAACAAAACATCATTACTGGTGTAGACAGATATTCCTGCAACCAAATTTCCATTTTGATCTCTTCTACAGGAACCATCCACAAATAGGTCCAGTTCAGCACTGAGTGTAGGAGTGCCCTTTAAGTAATTCCTAGGAGAAAGTAGATAATTAGTCACCCACACACAATCATGCCCTTCACCATCCTCAGCATTAGGTAGCAAAGTTGCAGCATTCAGAACATGACAGCATATGAGAAAAATAGATGCTTCAGCAAGAAATGCAAATTCATATTTAGTTAGACGTGCAGCTGAAAGGTGTTGAGTTTTCATTTTAAATTCATAGGTTCATAGGCTGTTACTAGGCTATTGACCTGAGGGTCTTCACAAGCCTACCCATTAAATCCCAGTATAATACTAGATGAGAGATATTGTTTACGCCCAAGGTTTTTCTAGCAAGGACTACCCATCCAGGAGAGAAGCCGGGGTAATCCCCATCAGAAATTTACAGCTTCCCATCCAGTCAACCAAGTTGCACTTAAACAGAGTCATGGAGGTTCTCTGTTTGATATGGATTGGAAGCCTATTCCAGAGGAATGGCAACCTCTAAGAGATGTATCTGTCTCTCCAGCAGGTCCTGTAGCAGGCTAGATTGATGTCCTCGGAACGGGTGACTCTAGTCCCATTTGACTTATGGATGTGCAGCATTTCCATTAGGTATGGGTCAGAGATAGCCCTGTAAACCAGACATAAGTCACCTCTAAGTAGTCTATAAGCTACTGAGTACAGTAACAGTGCCTTCAGTCTGTCTGTATAAGACATATGCTGGAGACCCTGAAATTTTTTTTTAGAAATCTCTGAAGTCTCTCAAGTTGCTGCAGGTGTCTGGTACGGTACATACCAAAGGGAGCATTATATTCAATAATAGGCCTGATGAGGGATGTGTATAGGGGAGTTATAACCTCTTTTGCTCTTGAGGCGATAATGCCTTTGCTAATCAGGTGAGTGAAAAAGAAAACTTTCCTCGCCACAGTAGACACATGGTGGTCAAAGTTGAGGTCACAGTCAACTTGTGTCCTCAGGTCTGTCACTAGTGAATTGGTACTTAGGGTATTATTATTTATTTTTTTAATTAGCAGGGGCATTATTTTTATTGAAGGGAATGATGATGCATTTTTTAGCATTTAGTTTAAGACCATGGCTTTGGCACCAGTCATTGGTGTGTGTAAGCCCTTTTTGAAGTACGTTGACATCACAAGGGGTTTAAATGGTTGAATCTAATTTGCAGTCCCCTCCATTTTAGCCTGGACTTCTGAGAAGTATATGCCAAACAAGAGAGGGGCCCAGCACTGACCCTTGTGGGATCCCACTAGTGACAGGTCTGCCGGTAGAGGTAAAGTCTCCCACTTTGACTGAGTGTTATTGATCTGTGAGCCAGTTTGCAACACACCTGACAACATAGGGATTGATATTCAACTGAGTTAGTTTGTCAATGATGCCTGAATCTGGAATAGTGTCAAAGGTCTTGGCCAAGTCATGTGTGCATGGTTTTGCCCTCATCTATGGCTCTGGTCACATTCTTGAAGAAGTCCACCATGTTTAGAAGGTATGACCCGCCCCTGACAAAACCAAACTTGGATGGATCCAGGGTTTAGATGTCACCTATTTCTTTATTTATGAGGTCCATTATGATTTGTTCCATTGCCTTATAGATGAGGCTGGTTAAACTTATGGGTCTATAGTTACCCAGGTCTGTTGTTGAGCCATGGAGGGGGTAACATTCGCTGTTTTCCATTCAGTGTTGACAAAGTCAGTAGTCAGGCTGTGGTTAAATAGAGTGCCTAATGGAGTATCTAGCTCTTGTTTTAGAACATAAGAATGCAGTT
Source organism: Protopterus annectens (assembly GCF_019279795.1). Lineage (NCBI taxonomy): Eukaryota > Metazoa > Chordata > Ceratodontiformes > Protopteridae > Protopterus > Protopterus annectens. The sequence goes on from NC_056725.1 coordinate 44,933,982, forward strand.
TGGAATGCCATCTGGTCTCATGGAGGTTGTGTTATTAGCCTTGGAGAGAACATTGATGGCTTGCTCTTTGGAGATGCAGGGAGGAGGAGGAGATGATGAAGACAAGGTTTGTGGTATGCTTGTGGGGGGGGGGGGGGTAGGGGGTGACATTTTTGCCAAGCCTGTCTGCTAGCAGATTTGCAACTTCCACAGGGTCAGTGTGTGTGATGTCATCCTCAATTAGTTCAGCACACGTGACTCCTACCTTTTAGGTTACAGATGTAGCTGAAGAAAGCCTTACGGTTATCCTTGGCTATGGTTGCTAAATTTCTCTCATAGTTGCACTTTGAAGATTTTACGAGTTGTCTTATTTGCTTGTTTAGGCTGAGAAGGATGCTTTTCCAGTTCTGAGATTTCACTTTTGTATTTTTAAACAGCAGCTTCTTGAACTTATTGTATAATTTATTAATGCTAGACATCCACCAGGATGGTTTGTTTTTTCTTGAGGACCTTGCTTTAACCCTATCCAGCATGGCTGTGTCTATACATTTGTGTAGATGTTTATACAGGGCATCAGTTTATACCTTACTGTAGCTGTCAATGCCATCTGTGAAAACTGGAGCTTGGAAGTCAATTATACCTTCCCTTAGGAAGGTATAGTTAGCTTTGGTGAAGTTTTTTAGCCTGACTTCTCCTTTTGGGAGTTCTGGTACTATTGCTACTTCAAAAATTATTGCTTTATGATCTGATTTAACCAGTGTGGGCCCTACACTTGAAGCATTGCATCTGTCACTCATGTTGGTGAGGACCAGGTCTAGAATATTGAAGCTCCTTGTCCGGTGGTGCACTATTTGTTCCGGGACATTTGAGTTAACAAAGTCCAGGATCTTTTGTGCAAGTGAGTTTGGGCTCATATACGTTTCCCAATTAATGGAAGGATAGTTGAAGTCACTAATGACTAGGGTGTTAGGTTGCACCTTAATTATCTCAAGTAGGTTGAAATAAGCTCTGTGGGCATATTGACTCATGGAAGGGGACCTGTAACTGTCAATGATCTGAAAGAGGGTCTTACCCATGGTAATTTGGACTTGGAATAGCTCCATAGAGTTTTCTTGTCTAACCAGTCTAGAGCTTTAATTATCTTTAATACTCCACCTCCTTTCATTCTCATATCTTCAATTTGCAGTTTGAACGTGGGGAAGGCATTGTAACTTTGTAAGGTGGGGTATTTTCTGTTGGCTTGAGCCAGGTTTCTGTGACTGCACAGAAGTCAATATCTTCCAGGGAGAGGAGTGCTTCCAGGGAGTGTAGTTTCTGATTTAAACTCCTAGCATTTAGCAGCATGACCCTTAGTTTCTTTGTGTTTGGTATTTTCACATCAGGAATTTTGTTGTTGTGACCTTGCCTAAAAAAGGCATTATGGGGGAGGAACGTGCCTTAGCCAGCAACCGAAAGCCTATAGGTGCCAGATGAAGACCATTTCTGGCAAAGCAGCATGGTCTATCAGTCATGTCGTCACAGGCTGACAGGAACTGGATCACCTTAGAATGACACCAGAAACTAAGCAAATTATTGAAGTCAGTCATTTTCTGTTTAGATTATAGTATCATCCTAGGTATGGGAAAAATGCTGCTCAAAGCTAGGGACATACTCACTTGGGACACATATTCAGAGAGCTCAATCATGTCTCTCTTCATATAGTTCAAAGAGGTACATCTCAAGTCGTTCACACCAACATGAACTATGACGGAGTCATAACGGTACTTGTTGAGAGACATGAGTGATGTGCTGAATCCTTGCACCAGATAGGCAGCTGACTGTAATCTTCTCCTTGTTCATCCTGGTGACTGGGGTGTCTGTATGTCTCACTATAGACTCACCTATACCTAAAGCATTTGAAATAGTTGTGCATTGCCTTAAGGGCTTATTTGGTGAGACACAGGTGCTGGTGTTTTTATGTGTATTGGGTGCTTTGGGTGTTGTGTTAGGTATAGCACATTTGTGTTTTGGAGGTCTCTGGTGTTTAGGTAGGCTTCTGGAGAGTACCTCTGCATATGAAGGCTTATGTGCTGGGTGCATACTACGAACAGGAGTCATGGTATGTGAGCTGGCAACCTATTTAGTGTTGCTGTTCTGGGAGTGACAGACCAGTGATTCCAGATTCTTAATGTAGGAACATCTCTTGCAAATTGTACTTGAGTGATTTAGGAGTAAAAGGTTGTCAGTGTAGATGAGGCAGTTGCTACACTGCCTCAAAAAAGCCCATGTCCACCTGCCTGGCAGAAGAAACAGAAGGAAACTGACAGTCCATAATGCAAGATTTGAACCTGGTTTAAGCAGATAAGGAGAAACAGATTGGGGTATCAGGCAGGGAGCTTTTTTAGGGTGACTAACCTATGGGGTGTACAGTAGAAGGTCTATAAAAGAGGGGATCTATAGGGTCTGATGTTGATAGGTGAGGTAAAATGTCTGCTGGGTGGTTCACTGAACAGCTAAGAACTGTTCAAGAACTGATCTTCTAGATAGCAGCTGCTTCTAAGGGAAAATACTTCTATTGGTGCTTTTGCATCTATAACCACCAAGAATTACCCCCCTCTGCCCAGTGGTGAGTGATGGTGAGCTATGCACAAGCAAGAGCAAAGCAGCTAATACAAAGAAACCAATGAAAAAGCTCAAACTGAGCCCTGAACCAGTAACCTTCCATTAGATAGTCCTACTGTATGCTCCTGCCATGAGGGTACAGGGGGGCTTCTCAAAAAAAAAAAAGATGTTTTGATTTTTAGTGGTCAGTCTACAAACAGAACTCAATTCAGGTGGACTGAATCCAGTCTATACTGCGGTCAACAGAAGTACAATGGAACAACAGAAAAAAGCAGGATTTTTTAAAATTAAATAAGCAACAGTGTAAAAAGTAGCACAGTTTTTCTTGAATTAATAATAGCAATGCAATAAAACACAGAAACAGATAATTTTCTTAAATTAAGTAAAAGCAGCAGTTGGTGTGAAATACAGACAAAGTGCAACAAATGCAATAGTAAAATACCATGCAAAGCAGCAACAAACAGTACAGTAAGAGAGATGATACAGAATCAGGGATGGCTACCCTGGGATCATACCTGAACATCAGTGATTGTACAAGATCGACTAGAATGGCAGCAGCAGCCACCACCATTAAACATGGTGGAAATCCTTTTGCAACAGAATCAAGTGCTGTACTATAATAAGCTAATGGACAATAGTTGTCCCCATGTTTCTGTGCAAACACTCCCTGAGCAAACTCATTTCTTTCATGACAAAATAAAATGAAAATCATTCCATAATCTGGTAACCCTAAGGCTGTGGCAGTAGGTAAAGCTTGCTTTAAATTTTGAAATTAATTTTCCTCCTCACCATTCCAGGGTAAAGGCTCTGGTGTATCCTGTTTTAAAAGATTTGTCAGAGGTTTAGTAATTTCTGCATAGTTAGAAATCCATGGTCTCCAATATCCTGTCATACCGAAGAAAGATCTAAGCTGACACAGAGTAGTTGGTCATGGGGCTTTAGCTATTGCCTCAGTATTAGATGGTAGCATCTGCCTATTACCTTGAGATATCAGATGACCAAGATAACATACCTGAGATGACCATAGCTATAACTTTTCTCTCAGCACCTTATGTCCTATTTCTGCAAGGATAATTAAATGATGTATTGTGTCCTGCTGACACTGCTGAAAAGAATCAGATGCTATTAGTAAATCATCTGCATATTGCACTAACACAGATCCAACTGGAAATGTCACATCTTCCAAATCCTTTTTTAGAATTTGAGAGAATAATGAAGGAGATGCAGTGTACCCTTGTGGTAACCATATCCATGTATACTACTGTGCAAAGAAAACAGAAACTGACTTTCATGGTGAATATGTAGAGAAAAGAATGCTGAACACAGATCTGTCACAGAAAAATATTTTGCTGTGTGTGAAAATGCAACATAGTACTGTTGCTGGATTTAGAACCACGGGAACAATTGGCAATACTCTATTGTTTACACACCTTAAATCTTGCACAAACCTAAAATTATCCTTTCCTGGCTTCTTTACCGGAAGAATAGGAGTATTACAAGGGCTTTTGTAGCTGACACTGTTATTCCTTGCTGTATTAAGGACTGAAATATAGGTGTGACTCCATGCTCTGCTTCTGGTTTAAGTGGATACTGTGTAACTCCAGGGAGAGGTTTACATGGAACTGCTTCTGCAGATTTTAATATACCTACTTCATTAGCATGTTTAGCCCATAAGTTAGCAGGTATCTGCTGTAATAGTTCTTCATCTGTCTGTATGCCTTTTACAGGCTGTTCCTCAGCTTGTGCTAAAACTGCTAATACTTCCTCTTCTGATTCTACTGGAACATCCAAATACACTCCTTCTGGTGTATGGTAAATATTACAACCCAATTTGCATAACAGGTCTCTTCTTAGTAAGTTCACTGATGCAGTAGTACTCAAAAGGAAAAATGCCTTTCTTCAATCAGTCCTAAAGAAATGGGTGTAAGTTCTGAAACAGGATATGTAACAGTAGCATTTGTTACTCCAGCTGCCTTTACTTTATGTTTTGATACTTGTATCTGACTATCTGAGTTAACATGCAATACAGATCTAGTGGATCCAGTGTCCACCAGGAAAGGAATTTCCTTTGGATTTATTTCTGTCTTAACACTGGGCCCCTTTTGATTTATTGGCAGTCGAGGATCAAGATTTATTTCTGTTTAATTACTCTGGCATAGTTAGTATCATGATTCCTGACTCCTTCCAATTTGAGGAGGTGGTGAAAGAAATGCAGAATTATTATAATTTGGTTGCCTTTCAGTCCAGGTATCTTGGACTCTCTGTATTCATTTGTGTGGGTATTCTACTCTCCAATGTCCTGCTTCACCATAATTAAAGCAAGATCCTGAGGCAGGAGGGCCACTGCCATCTCATTGTTGTCAGCCAGCTGTACCATGTTCTCCTCAACCAGCATTCTAACTAAACACCCTAGCAGCTTCTCTCGCTCTCTCTTCCCCTGCCTCTGATTCATCCCCTTGGGGCTTCTAATTGTCTTATTTGCAAAGTTAACAGCTTATCCTCAGTATCCTTACTCTGTTTTTCCTGATACTCAGTACAGTGATTTGCAGCAATTAATACGGACTCTAAGTTCTTTCTCTATCAGTCTATTAACACTTGCCTTATTTGATTTTGTAAAGGGGCTTGCAAACCCTGTGTAAAAGCAGCTGCAATATCTGGCTTAGCTTGTTCTTCTGGATCTGGCATTCCTTTTTTTTTCAAAACAGGTTTATTGTTTTAACATACAAGAGAAATATCATAACAATTTTATACAAGTAATTAAAAATAGAAATGATTATAACATTCAACAAAACAACTAAAGTATTTACAAAGACATCCACTACAATCAGATCAATTAATTAAACTAAAATACCATGCTATTGAAATTAGGATTTTTTAACAAATTTTGTAAATTATCCCATACAATATAATAAGATGTTTTCTAGTTGTTCTTGACCTAATTGTGTTTATTTCCATATGGCACACTATATTCATAACATTTTTAAATTCATTGAACGAAGGAGGTGTATCTGAAATCCAATTTCTGGTTATTATTTTCCTAGCCACTGCTAGAATAGACCATAACAAGGGAAGCTTAACCTTTTTAACACTTTGAGGTACAGATGTGTTGAATAATATAAGAGATTTAGAAATAATGAAATTATCTGTAAAAGAGCCTGCAAAAATTCATTAACTGACTTCCAGTATTCTTTCAATTTTATACAGTCATAAAACATATGAGCCCAGTCAGCATTAATTTCTACATTACATCTCTTACATAGATTATCTTTATTATTTATTTTATTCATCATCAAAGGTGTATAAAAAGATCTATGTAAAATTTCCATGTATAAAGTCTCCAGACAATGGAAGACGTAGTTCTATAGGCAGATTCCAATATATATTGTTTATCTTGTTGATTTGGTGGGTCCCCATTAATAGAAGTGAAATAATTCCAGTATGTATCTACACTGTAAAAGTTTCTTGTCTGATAATTTTATGTATGTATGAAAGTTTACCTTTATCAGAAACTTTATGTTGTAAATTTAATATCAAGTAATCAATCAGTGTTGGAATAGATTCTTTAACTGTTATAGACATTAGATCTATTCTATCAATGAGATGTTGTCTAAAGGTCTGAACCTCTAACCAGCAAGTTTCTCTTAGATCAAATTCTTGTTTTAAGAAATCTAGATTTTTAACTTTATTATCAGATATCAACTGATACCAGTACTTTAGATCATTATCTATAGCTAAATGAGTTCCTTCAGAAGTAGATGACAAAAGCATACCCTGAGTATACATTATAGGAATATAATAAAATTCCATTCCTATACTTAGGGTGCATGAATATAAAGTTACGATAGCTAATAATAATATTTAATGGGTAACAAACCATATGTTTAGGTGTAATAGGTGAAGTACAAAATTCCTTTAGTAACCATAACATGGAGTTATTTACAATCATATTTTTATGTGTTAAGGAGATTTTCATGAAGTGCATACTAATTAGCTCCCAATAATCTTTCCATTTTGCGACATATGACTGATCTATTAATAAAGTAATAACTTTTACAATAGAAGAGATAGTATATAAATTAAAGTCTGGAAAAGAAATACCCCCTTGAGACCAGCTATTAGTATGTTTCTTTAATGCAATCCTAGGTCTATTAGGTGCCCATAGGAAATTTAACATTAGTGTATTCAGTTTCTTGATAATTATTTTTGTAGGTGGAAGTATTATTGATTGTATTAAGTATAAAATCTTGGGGAATATTATCATTTTAATAATTGTAAGTCTCTCCTCCATAGTAAAAAAAAACATATTATTCCAAGTATTAAAAAGATTTTGTATATTAAGAAAACAGGTATTATAATTATTATATATAATAGATTTAATATCTTTAGATAGTATTATACCTAAATAAGTTATCTGACCTGAATTGGGTACATATTTAGTAAAATCACTAATGAGAATATTTTTTCGTGTATATATAGGTAGTATTTTAGTTTTTTCTTCATTGAATATTAAACCAGAAATACTTTTAAAATTCATCATTTTATCAAATAGAGACTGCATAGAAGAATTAGATCCTGCTGATGTAATTAGAACATCATCTGCAAAAGTTGAATTTTGGATGTTGTATTTTCATCTATTTCAAAACCCTCAATGTCAGTACTGTTTCTGATCAAATTAGCCCAAGGCTCCATTACTAAAGTGAATAATAGTGGAGAAAGTGGACATCCTTGTTTTGTACCTTTAAGAATGGGTATTTTTGTGAAACATATGTTCCTACCTTAATATAAGCCAACGTTCCTTTGTATAAATGCTCAATTAGATTTACAAATGCATCTGAGAAGTTTGTGCACTTCAGTAAGGTAAACAGATAGTCCCAACTTACTGAATCAAATGCTGAACTTATATCAAGACTAATAAGTGTTAAATCTTTCTTTTTCCTATTTGCAAAATCAATTAATGTTAAAGTTCTTCTTATATTATCAAAAGTATTTCTATTTACAATGAAGCCTGTCTGATCTATATCTATAATGCCGGGAATGATTGTCTTCAATCTATCAGCAAAAATACTCATAAAAATTTTATAATCAACATTAAGTAATGAGATGGGCCGATATGAAGTACATCTAGTTGAATCTTTATTAGGTTTTAAAATTGGCGAAATAAATGTATATTGCCAAGATGGGGGGGTTATTAACTCAGTTTGGGCCAAAATAAAAACCTTATGTATTAATGAATATGTACTTTTAGAAAGGATTTTATATATCTCTGGTATAATACCATCATTACCCGGTGCTTTGTTTGATTTAAGCTTATTTATTTGTGTAATAACCTCTGTATATGAAATACTTTTATCCAATAGTTTAATCTGTTGTTTATTAAGCTTTTTATTCATGTTTGTGGTTATAAACTCCTTTATTTTATCTTTAGGTTCCATGTTAATGTTATTATTGTTAATATTGTGAAAGTGATTTCTAAATTCATCTAGTATTTCTGGTAGACTAGAAACATTCTTCTTTTTCCTTAGAGAAAAGATTTCTTTGATATGGTTTTGTTTATTCAACCTTTTTGTTTTATTTTTAAGTCTATGTAAGTATTTAGGGCTTATTGAGTAAGACAAAAACTTGTATTTCTCTAGAGTTATTTTAACTTTATGAGTTAAAATTTCTTTGTATTTCTCATTTAGTTTGTTTATTTCTTCAATGACTTTCTTATCCATAATATTTTCTTTATTGTTATGTTTATAAGAGTCTAATTTACTTTGAATATCTAACAATTCCTTATCCCAAGATTTCCTTTTATTATTATACCATCTTATACTTTGTCCATATAGATATGATTTTAAGGCATCCCAAACATAGACAATGGAGACTTCAGGAGTATTATTTATGTCTAGAAAATGTTGTACTTCTGAAAGTATATATTCTTTATAGTCTTTTAGTTGAGTTAAGTATGCTGGTATCCTTTTGATCTGAACATTATGAGTATTTTTTATCATGAATTCAAAAACAATTGAATTATAATCAGATATAGGACATGAAATGATTTTGGAATTAATTAAATCTGTTACCATCTGGTTAGAAATAAAGACCCTATCTATTTTTGAATAAGTTTTGTATCTGTTAGAAAAAAGGTGTATGGTAATGATTTTGAATCTATCTGATTATTAATATCATTCAAATGATAAGAATTAGCAAAATCATTTAAATGTTTTGCATTAGATGTAATTCTTCTTTTTCCTATAGTGGTAGTATCACTTTCATGTAGTATACAATTAAAGTCACCAGCTAAAATAATATCTCCTATAGAGAATGATATGATCTTATCAAGATGATGTTTCACTGTATTAATACCAATTCCAGGTATCCAATATACATTAATTAAAGTGTAAGTCTTCCCATTAATTTTGTATTGTAACCATACAAAACATTCCTTTGTCATCCTGATAAGACTTAATGGCTTTAGGAATGGGCATACTTTTATTCCATAAAATAGCCACTCCTCTTTTTTTCTGAGTGTGCTCTGAACTAACCAATACTGTATATTTGTTTGTGGCTAGTTTATCAATATCTTTTTTCAAGAGATGGGTTTCTTGCAGGAAGACTAAGTTGGCCTTATGTAAATTAATGTATCTTATTAGGCTTGCCCTTTTACACGGATTATTCAATCCATTAATGTTTAAAGAAATTCCTTTTAAAGATGTAATTTGGCATTTTTAAAACTTAAGAATCTTATGATGAAAATAACAAATAACAACATAAGTAATGTTACATCTCCTCCTTTAGGTGTACCTTTAAATATAGCTGTATTTATTGAATCTCTTATGGGATTTTGTATAGGATTCAATTTTGTTTGTAGTGACAATGAGTGTACAAAATATATTGTGGATGTCAAAACTATATACATATAACAATGAACAAGTGAAAATAATGTAAGGATTAAACCTTGCATCCAGCCTGGAGTTAAAAACTCCAACTTAGAGTAGTATTTACCACTCAAGTTAACCCCCTACCCTAAGCAGCAGTATCTCAGCTGTCACCTTATCAATTTAATAATGGTTATATTTAACTTAAATTAACAGCTTTCAATTCAATTATCTAGCAAGACAAGACTACACATTTGATAAAACAGCATCATATAAACTAAAATAAACTTTTTTTTTTAAAAACTGTTCATACTACTATATATATCTATGTAATATAATACACTTGTATTCAAATAGCATTCAAATAAACTTGATATTAGGAACCAAGAGGAGAGAGAGAAATAAAAGACGTGAAAGAGGGAGAGAGAGTGAAAGAAAGAGAGAGAAAAAAAAAAGGAAGGCATATTTACATATTAATTTATTCAAAGTATGTAAAAATAAGTTCTAACATTCATTTATATCAAAAACTTTGGCTAATATGGTTCAGACATTACATATATTAAGATACATCTATTATCTGTCATGTAAATGCAGTCAACAGCTTCCAAAAAAAAACTTGAATTGCTTGTATATGAGCATTTTACTCATACTCATTATTGTCAATAGAATAAAATATTATATTTATAGAAATTGTTATAAATCATACTGCATAGTTATGCAAATTCTCAGAAACACTTGCATTATTGTAAAAAAAAAATCTGTATTTTGTATGTCTATACTACTGCTTTAAAATATATCACATGACCATTTCTTCCAGAATAGAGTTATAAAGTTATTTATGCTTGTCAATCAGATGAATTAAATGAGTTATAGTAATGTATATGTTTGGAACATAAGTTTTTAACACAGATTAGTATGCTGCAGTCAAGTAGATTTTCAAAAACACTTGAATAAATGTTTCATTTTCTATGCCTTCTAAAATAAGACATTTACTTACTACAAGAAACTGCATCATTTAAAATCATTATAACTGACATATTTTATGAATTATAACATAGATATTTAAGTAATTATATAAAATAACTCACATTTAAATGTCAAAGAGTTCATTTTCCTTCACATAGTTGCATTTGCATCAGTTCTACTTCCTGGTAGAGTGTTCTTCCTGAATCTATGATGTGTCAGTGTGATATCTGGGTCAAAGGTCAGATTGACTGCTTTCAGCTTCTCTGTGAGAATTCTGAGAGTTGAAGCTTTTGAAACAACTCGAGGATACTGTTCATGAGGTAGCCCACATCCCAGATTGTCTCCCTTAACATTTTGGCGGGAAACTTGTTAAAAACTAGTGACAAACATTCATTTAGCAGTGTAAATGCATCTAAACATGACAAAACCTTTGCGATGTATTTTACAGATTATTACAGCCTCTATGTAAGTGAAATTAAGCCCAAAGTTATTAATAAGTAATAAAACTCAATATTTTTGTCCCAACTCAATTTTTATGCAAATCTTATTATTTACTGTGTCTATATGATCAAAAGCATTTCTATATATTAATATGAGAAAAAAATAAAGAGAAAGAATAAAGAAAAGAAAAGAGAGTAGAAAATAAAAGAGTGTAAAGCAGAAATAAATGTAAGAGAAAGCTATAAGAAGTATATACAATGGAATATTACTTACTGTTTATATTAATAGAGTTAAAAATAAAACATATTATTTACTATTATTTAGTTCTAATTATTATTAGTTAAAACATGACAGATTATTTACAAACAAGCATAAGCAGTATAATCAAGAAAGTATAATTAGGAATAGCATTTGAAGAACATATAAACTTTTTACAAGGAATAAATATGTTATTATTCCATTTATCATATTTTCATTACTCTTCTCTCCCTGCCCTCCCCCACCCTTTACCCACTACATAATCTAAATAGAATGTCATTGTTTAAACAAAGAAAAGAAGAAAAGGAGAAAAAAAGAAAAAAAAATGTATCAAATTACTGACCTTGCTTCTCTTTTTCAGAAAGAGAAACAAATTGAATAATAGCTTGTTATTAATTCCTCAGATATTTTGACTGGTTATGAAACAAAACATTTCTTTGCACACAGAGAATAACTTTGATTAAATCTTTTTCAGAACATTTGTGGCTTTCTGGAAATGCAGGAACTATATTTAAAAAGATTAATAATGAAGTAAAATGATGAGAGAAAAAAAGAAAAAAAAACATAGAACAAATCATTTGTTCTTTAGTCTCTTCTTCTTCTCTGAAGTCTTCCACGAAGTTTCAGTTGCCAGTCTCTTTAATGAAGGACTAGCCCATTCCATTTCCTCTATTTTATCCAAAATCTTATTTTTTTTTTGATAAACAGTAAAGCAGAGTCTAAGTCATCAAAAATTTTAGGACCATCAGGAAGGAAGATTTTTAGCTTGGCAGGAAACAGAAGGTATGTTTTAAACTGTGCTTTTTTAAGCTCCCTTATTAGTGGCAGAAAAACTTTTCTTTTAGCTATTACCAAGGAAAAATAGTCATTGTCAAAATGCACAGTTGTCTCATTAATCTTAACAGGAGCTTTAGCCCAAGCAGATTTAAGAACCATCTCTTTATCAAAAGATGATAGAAATCTAACTATAACTGATCTAGGATAGTTTTTGTTAGAGTTAGTATTAGCTATAGATCTATGTGCTCTTTCGATACCAAAAGAGAATGCTTCTGGTAAGTCTAAAGTTTTAGGGAGCCATGTTGTTAAAAAGAAGTAATATTGTTACCTTCAATATTTTCTGGCAGTCCAAAAATCCTAATGTTATTGCGCCTAGATCTATTTTCCAAGTCATCCAGCTTTGTTTGTAAATGTGTATTTTGTTTCAGCAGAAACTCAATGTTGATTTCCTCTTCTTGGATTCTATTTTCCATGTCATTCACAGCTTCTTCTATGCCTGTCATCTAGATCTTCTGTTGTTGCAGGTCTATATGTAACAAGTCTATTTGTTTTGTAGTTTTTTCTATGAAGGTATCAATTTTAGTATCCATTTTATCCATCTTAGCAGTAAGTTGCTGGATTATAGTTATCAGAGACTGAAGTTCTTTCTTGATGCTGGAGTCTTGAGAATTTGTCTTACTGGAACTCATTTCAGACTGATAAACTGACAGGAAAATTTCCATTGTGATTTCTGACAGGAATATTGTTAAAATGTCCTTTCTTTTTTAGATATAGTTCAAGAACTATATAAAACAAACATATTTAGAAAGAAAATTACTTCAAAAATTAATTTTTTAAGTAATTAATTCCTGTCAGTGTAATGAAATTAGTGGAGCTGAAGAAATCTGCTGCTATCCTGTGTTCATCCTTGGCCACGCCCCCTGGATCTGGCATTCCTGAATGTCTAACAAACACTGCTTTAAGATGACTCAAATAACCTGCAGGAGCTTTCCCTTTATTTTGCTTACATGCTTGTATGTTAGACCAGTCTGTCCTAACTTGACACACCTCTGCAATTTTTAACAACCCTGTCCTTTTGTCTATTAGAGCATTCACTGTGAGAGTAAAATCTGTTATTGCAGCCTTTTCAAATAACTGTTTTCTTATGCATCTGAAGTGACTACCCAGAGCAGCTGGTTTAAATCTGTCAAAGAAGGGTTGTACATTCTATTATAGTTTTTTACATTCCTCCTTAAACATTAATGGATCTTCTCTCATTATCTTCTTTCGGCTGTTCCCGTTATGGGTCGCCACAGCGGATCATCTATTTCCATTTCTTCCTGTCCTCTGTATCTTGCTCTGTCACACCAACCACCTGCATGTCCTCTCTCACCACATCCCTAAACCTTATATTAGGCCTTCCTCTTTTCCTGTTACCTGGTAGCTTCATCCTTAGCATCTTTTTCCCAATATACTCAGCATCCCTCCTCAGCACATGTCCAAACCAACGTAATCTTGCCTCTCTGGCTTTGTCTCCAAACCTTCCAACCTGGGCTGACCCTCTAATAAACTTATTCCTGATCCTGTCCACCCTCATCACACCCAGTGCGAATCTTAACATCTTTAACTCCGCCACATCCAGCTCTAACTCCTGCCTTTTTGTCAATGCCACTGTCTTCAACCCATATAACATAGCTGGTCTCACTACCCTCTTGTAAACCTTCCCTTTCACTCTTACTGGTACTCGTCTGTCACAAATCACTCCTGACACTCATTTCCACCCTCTCCATCCTGCCTGTACTCTCTTCTTCACCTCTCTTCCACACTCACCATTACTCTGAACTATTGATCCCAAGTATTTAAACTCATCCACCTTCACCACCTCTACTCCTTGTATCCTCATCATTCCTCTATCCTCACTCTCATTCACACACATATATTCTGTCTTAGTCCTGCTGACCTTCATTCCTCTTCTCTCTAGAGCATATCTCCATCTCTCCAGGGTCTCCTCCACCTGTTCCCTACTCTCACTACAGATCACAATGTCATCTGCAAACATCATAGTCCACGGGGACTCTTGTCTGACCTCATCTGTCAACCTGTCCATCACCATTGCAAATAAGAAAGGGCTCAGAGCTGATCCTTGATGTAATCTCACCTCCATCTTAAACACACTGTCACGCCCACCGTAGACCTCACCATTGTCACACTACCCTCGTACATATCCTGTACCACTCTTACATACTTCTCTGACACTCCCAACTTCCTTATACAATACCACAACTCCTCTCTAGGCACTATGTCATATGCTTTCTCTAAGTCTACAAAAACACAATGCAACTTCTTCTGACCTTCTCTGTACTTCTCCATCAACACTCTCAGAGCAAACATCCCATCTATAGTGCTCTTTCCCAGCATGAAACCATACTGTTGATCACTAATCATCACGTCCCTTCTTAACCTAGCTTCCACTACTCTTTCCCATAACTTCACACTGTGACTGATCAATGTAATCCCTCTGTAGTTACTACAGCTCTGCACATCACCCTTATTCTTACAAATCAGTACCAAAACACTTTTTCTCCATTCCTCAGGCATCCAAGATTTCATTAAACAATCTGGTTAAAAACTCCACTGCCATTTCACATAAACACCTCCATGCTTCCACAGGTATGTCATCTGGACCAACAGCCTTTCCATTCTTTATCCTCTTCATAGCTATCCTTACTTCCTCCTTGCTAATCCATTGCACTTCATGATTCACTATCCGCACATCATCCAACCTTCTCTCCCTCTCATTCTCTTCATTCTTCAACCCCTCAAAGTACTCTTTCCATCTGCTCAACACACTCTCCTCGCTTGTGAGTATGTTTCCCTCATTATCCTTTATCACCTTTACCTGCTGTACATCTTTCCTAGCTCAGTCCCTCTGTCTTGCCAATTGGTATAGGTCCTTTTCTCCTTCCTTAGTGTCCAACCTTTCACACAACTCTTCATATGCCTTATCCTTAGCCTTCACCACCTCTCTCTTTGCCATGCACCTCAGGATCTTCTCTAATATTTGTAAAACATTTGGACATAGTATGCAAATTAGTAGGGATCAAAGGGAGATGAATAAGTTCTCTGTTATTAGCCCCCAATATTTCTCTAAGAGGTACCAAAAGATTCTGCCCAGAGGCAACAATCTCTAGTCCTACCTTGTTGTGCCAGCGTGTGTGGTGGGCTATGGATATATCAAATGCTAGTGCTCCTGTTGGAGAGGTAGAGGCTTGTTGGAAATGAGAAGAAGAAATCTCCCCGAATGCAGATACCTGTTCTGAAGATGAGGGTTGAACAGGAGAAATGGGTTGAGATGTGACACTACCATGCTGACCTGGTGTTCAGTGGACATTTGATCAAAATGCAGGGGTCTGAGAAACAGCAGAATCTTGTACAGGAGCCACTCGTATTGGTACACATGAGGGTTGGGGTACAGTAGCTACTGGAGAGTTATTATCATCTTCTGAAGTCTCTGCTTTTTGACCATTTCCAGTTTCTTCCAAACCTGCCAAGACAGGATAAAGGGATCCATTTTTACTGCTCTGTACTGCCTTCTTGGGCTATTTTACTTGCTGTAGCAACTTCTTATTAGTATCCTGTAATCCCCTTAATGCTGATTCCTTTCCCCTTTTAAGAGCTTCAGCATACCAAGAATAAAATATTGCTCATTGTTCCCCATTTACTTTCTTTTTCTTTTCTTCCAAAATACCCTTCAAATTCCCTAATTTATTCTTATCATAAGTTCCATTTAATGGAAATACTTCACTAGGGCAATTTTTAGTAAACTGCAACCACTCATTCAAATACTTTCCTTTCCATAATTTTGATAGATAAAATATGCAGATGTTTCCTTTGTCTAGATTTGAGCTTGCCTAATTTTTTTCACATTTTTCCTATAAAGACTTACCTTGTAGATCCTGTATCCTGGTAATTCAGAAAAGAAAAATGACTACATCAATTCACACACCATTCAGGGAGGAAATGGTAGGGTTTCTGTCATTGCGCACTGACAGTGGAAAGGTTTTGATCTGAATTATCCCACAGCACCCCCTTGCTTTTGTCCCATCATGAGCTCAAAATTTACAGCTGCAGCATTGTGATTGGGATAATGGAGCAGATAGGTTCTGTGTCCAGAACTGACCACCCTTTTGGACCCTCTGAGGGTACTCTCACACAGTTGCACCTACATCCTGATGTGTTATGAGCTCATGAACTTGATTTACCAGTACACACACCTATGTCCCAGCATGCTATAGGCTCATGAACTTGATTTACCAACACACACACCTATGTCTCAGCATGCAATAGGCTCATGAACTTGATTGAACTTTAACTTTTTCTTTTCTTTCTTTTAACTCATACATTAAATAACTCAAAATATATCTCATGCCTCTTACCTTTCAGTCTTGAGGGTACTGCCCTCAACACAAGGCACCTCCTTTTGTTAATTTTCTCTTTTTGTTGTGTGTGCATACATATTAATAAACTTTTCCTTATTTCCTGTGGTGTCCTCCCACTATTACTTTACATACACCTAACAAGCAAACTCAATCATTTAATAAAACAGTTATTCACTCATTCCACTTTTAACTACAATTATCTAAGAGAGACAGAGAGAGAGAGAAAAAATATTTCTCACAAATCAATTTTCCCCACCTAATGTAGCATGTTTGCACAACCTGAATAGTTAGGTATCTGAATCTCTGACTATTCCATGCAAAGCAGTGTGGAATTCACAGAAGAACTTTTTGTGCTAGGCCCTTTTAATTTATTCCCCACTACCCTGCAGCAGTACCAAAGTTCAGAATCTGAGTCACGGCACCAAATGTTAAAATGCAAATTAAATAATAAAGAATTTTACCTATTAGTCTTAATTTATATACTTTTTCTTATCAATTTAATGTATGCAGAAGTCTGACAACAAATCATTTAATTTTAATTATTTTATATCCTCATGATCATCGCTTAGAGCTTTACGTGAACACCACAAATATTCCTTTTTAAACATAGAGTACCTGTGCTTAAGATTTATTGGTCTTCAAATTTGTAACATTCAGTACCAGTGCACACTATCTCGCAGACATCCTTACAAAGACTCATCCCCCAGCCTGAGAAGGCCAGAGCATACTATTGATTAATTTGGTCTCCATGGATACCTGACACAATTCACTAACTTCCAAAGATAACATAACATTCTTTAACTCCTTCGGCACTTCCTATACCTTCAGTTGTCTGTTAGTATACTATAGACTGCTAATAGAGAGAATGCAATTGTAAGACACTTGGAAATATAAGACTACTACTTACATGAAAATATCTCTTGCATAATTATGCATCTGTTTTTCAGTTTTCCTTTGACATAAACATATTATAAACATTTTAATTGAGTCATTTGTGAAGAAACTACAAACTAATATGCATTTTGTGAAAAATAGACATGAGGCATAATAACTTTCTATAATGCTTCTAAGTCATGGAATAGTGCATTTCTTGAGACACGGTAGGATATACTGCATATGCTGTGGTATGATTTGCCTTCTAAGCCATGATGTAGTGTAGCTCATGAGACACAGTATGATATACTGTATATGTCATGGTATGATGTACATTTTAAGTCTTGGTATACTGTATCTTATGAGACATAGTATGATATAGTGTATATGCCATGATTTGATACACCTTCTGTGTCATGCTATAGTGTATCTAATAAGACACAATATACTATACTGCATATGCCATGGTACAATGTACCTTCTATGTCATGGTATAATTTATCTAATGAAACATAGTATGGTATACTGCATATACTATGGTATGATGTATGCTGTGTATGCCATGGAATCATGTACCTTCCAAGACATTGTATAATGTATCTTATGGGATACTGTATGATATACTCCATGTGCCATGGCATGATGTACCCTCTATGTCATGCTATTGTGCATTTCATGAGACACAGTATGATATAGTGCATATGCTGTGGTATATTGTACCTTCTATGTCAAGGCATAGTGTAAGTGATGAGACACAGTATGATATATTGGATATGCCATGGTATTATGTACCATCTGAGTTATGGTATAGTGTTCTTCATGAGACACAAGATGCCATGAAATGATGAACCTGCTACGTCAAGGGGTATCTCTTGAGGCACAGTATAATATAATGTGTATTCTGTGGTATGATGTGCTTTCCAAGCCATGGTTTAGTGTATCTCATGAGACAAAGTATGATATACTGTATATGTCATGGTATAATATAAGTCACAGAGGAGGCGGAGTACAGCAGAAGTAAGAACAAAACTCCAAATTTAATTCCAAGAATGTGCACTTATAACATATGGATGAGCGCTTTCACCATTACAGCTTCTTCAGATCCTTGTATAAAAGTCACAGTAGACCTCCCCTTATATAAGCAGCTTAATTAATCAATTAAAACAATTAAAAACAATGCTGGAGAATTTAAAGAACTCCCCCATATTTAAACATGTTAAAGTAAAGTAAGACAAAAATATATATATAAAAAATGCATAATGACCTGAAAACATATAAATAAACATTCTTATAAGTTAATATTGATAAAATTAATAAAATACATAATCAAAAACATATACAAATAAATAATAATTCATTTTATGTGCCTGCATTGTCTCAACTTAGGTTTTATAGAAGCTCTATCATTCAACCCATGCCCCCTATCAGCTTTCAAATGAATGATCCAGTCAGTCTCCTTAGATTCAGTAAGATTCATAGTATTACCACCCCTCTTTTTCACAACAATTATCTCTAGGACCCAGAACAAGAAAGTATGATCATTGTCATTGGTGGTTATATGTTTTGCTAAGGCATTGTGTAAAGTGCCCTTTCTCATGTGGTAAATATGCTCTCTCATTCTATCCCTTAATGGCCGGTTAGTTTTACCAACATAGAAACTCGGGCATGCCTGACAAGTAGCTAAGTACACCACATTAGGTGTCATACAATTTGCATCTGCCTTGATAGAAAAAATGGTGTGTAAATCCGGGTGTATAAATACCTCACTGCTATCAATAAATGAACAAAAGTTGCAGTGACCACAGGGTTTAGTGTGACCATTGTTCTTCATAATCCTATCATGTCTGGGGTGACAAAGCAATCACTTTAGGTTGCTCTTATTCTGAAATAGGAAACTTGGTGTCTCCCCCACGATGCGTTTCAAGTCATCATCAACCAAGAGAATATCCCAATGTTTGCTAATAATTTCCTTTAACTGATTTTGATCAGAAGTATGCAGAGTAGAAAATTTAATAGATCTATTTAACATATGATCTCCAACGGTTTGATCTTGGACCCTGGGTCCAAAGTATGGTGCACCTGAAGTGGGGCGTGACATGTATGCTTCCTCCATGTATGGTATAATCTCATTGTCCTTGTATCCCCGGGTCAATAATCTATTTCTCAGATTGTCTAATTCTGAGACAAATCCCTGTTCAGTGGGGTTCAATCTCGAGGCTCTAATGGCCTGTCCTTTCATTATGTTCTTAAAAACAAATTGTGGGTGCATACTAGACCTTAATAACAGGGAATTGCAATAACATGCCTTGCGGTACACCCCCGTATTGTGGTATAATGTAACTTCTAAGTCTTGGTATAGAGTATCTCATGAGATATATTATGATATACTGCATATGTCATGATATGATGTACCTTCTAAGTCTTGCTATACTATACGTCATGAGACACAGAATGATATACTGCATATGCCATGGTATGATGTACCTTTATAAGTCATAGTATAGTGTATCCCTTGCGACATAGTATGATATACTGTAAATGCCATGGTATGATGTACATTCTAAGTCATGATATAGTGCATCTCATGAGACATAATTTGATAAACTGCTAATGTTGTGGTATGATGCACATTCCAAGTCATAGCATATTGTGTCTTATAGGACGCAAGATGATATACCCATACACTGTGGTATGATGCACCTTCTTTATCATGGTATGGTGTATCTCATGAGATGCAGTATGATATACAGCATATTCTGTGGTATGATAAATATTGTAAATCATGGTATAGTGTATCTTGTGAGACACAGTATGATATACAATATATGCTTTGGCATGATGTACATTTATAAGTCATGGTAGAGTGTATCTGATGAGACATAGTATGATATAATGCACATGACATGGTATGATGTGTTTTCTAAGTCATGGTATTGTGTATCACATGAGACGTATTATGATACACTGGACATGCCATGGTATTATGTACTTTCTAAGTCACAGTATAGTGTATGTCATGAGACAGAGTATGATATACTGCATATGGCGTGGTATGATGTATATTATAATTCATGGTAGAATGTATTTCATATGACACTGTATGATATAATGCATATACTGTAATATGATATACCTTTATAAGTCTTGGTATAGTGTATTTCATGAGACAAAGTATGATATACTGCATATACCATGGTATGATGTACCTTTCAAGTCATGGTATAGTGCATCTGATGAGATATAGTATGATATGTTGTATATGCCATGGCATGATGTACCTTCCAAGTAATAGTATAGTGCATCTTATGAGACACAGTTTGAAATACTTCATATGCCGTTGTATGAAGTACCTTCTAAATCATGATATAGTGTGCTGTGGAATGATGTGCTGTGGAATGCGCTAGTCTAGTCCAGATATAGATTTTCTGTTTGTAAGCTTCTGAACTCCCAAAGCCTTTCTGTGTTGGAGGGAATCCTTCCAGCTTATCAGTTGGAGTGGTAAACAATAGGTAGCCTACCTACCACAAGAGTAGTTTCTGGCCCATAAATTGTAGTTTATTGGCCGTTTGGCCATCTCTTTCAACTTTCTGGTTTAAAATCCTACATTTGCACTTGTTTCCCACCTTTCTGGTAACTAGTCTAGTCCAGATACAGATTTTCTGTATCCAGGACTGCTTGTAAGCTTCTGAGCCCCCCACCCCAAGCCTTTCTGTGCTGGAGGGAAGCCTTTTAGCTTATCAGTGGGAGTGGTAAGCACTAGGTAGCCTATCTACCACAAGAGTGGTTTCTGGCCCAGAAATTGTAGTTTATTGGCCGTTTGGGCAGTTTTTCCATCTCTTTCAACTTTCTGGTTTAAAAGCCTGCATTTGCACTTGTTTCTCACCTTTCCTGTAACTAGTCTAGGCCAGATACAGATTTTCTGTATCTAGGACTGCTTGTAAGCATCTGATCCCCCCACCCCAAGCCTTTCTGTGTTGGAGGGAAGCCTTCTAGCTTATCAGTGGGAGTGGTAAGCACTAGGTAGCCTATCTACAACAAGAGTGGTTTCTGGCCCAGAAATTGTAGTTTATTGGCCGTTTGGGCAGTTTTTCCTTCTCTTTCAACTTTCTGGATTAAAAGCCTGCATTTGCACTTGTTTCTCACCTTTCCTGTAACCAGTCTAGTCCAGATACAGATTTGCTGTATCCAGGACTGTTTGTAAGCTTCTGAGCCCCCCCCCAAGCCTTTCTGTGTTGGAGGGATGCATTCTAATTTATCAGTGGGAGTGATAAGCACTAGGTAGCCTATCTACCACAAGATCCAGGTATAGATTCTTAGTTTTAGCACTTGAATTTGCTTATTCGTGCTCAGCACTTGTTCAGAACTTGTTGTTATCACCAAATAAGCTAAAAATTACTACAGCACTCAATCTTCCTCTTTACCTAGAGGAAAACAGTTTTTGCACTTACTTTCCTCACTTTCTTATAGAAAAACAGCTTTTATATTCACTTTCCTCACTTGTCTAGACGAAAGTAGTTTTTTATTCAGGCATGTCCCAAGTGTCAGCTCCCAGTGTTCTCTCCTATCTATCTGATGAATCTGGGCATCCTGGGGCAATGCAGCAATTGCCTCATGTACACAGACAACCCTCTCTTCCTACCACCCAACATCACAACCTGTGAGAGATGTACTTATCGAGCCAAACTGGAGGTAAAGCTCTCTCCAACCAAGACTGAACTAGACAGTCAAGAGGAGAAGGTAAACACTTGCACCACACCACACTCATCACATAGTCCCACTACACCTACACCACCAAAATCCACACATAGAAACACAAAAACAATAATGGAGGCTCTCAATAATAATCTACACAAGCAACAGAGACCTGCAAAGCTGAAATGCAAGCAACCTCCACTCCCCAACACAACCCAAATGACACATAGCCCACAGACTCAGTGTGCCTCTCAACCACAGCCCATAAGGCAAAACAACATACCCAACACACTAGTCATAGGTGACTCTATAGTCAGGAACACTGATGTTCCACTCACCAGACTAAACAAGGAAAAGGGTACTGTCAGCTACCTGACAGGTGCTAGGATCCGCCACATAACCCATGCACTCAGATCACTCCACAAGTACAAATATGACTCTGTCATTGTTCATGTTGGTATGAATGACCTGAGATGTATCTCCCTAGACTACATGAAAAGAGACATGGAAAAGCTCTCTGATCTTGTAGCCCAGGCAGGTATGATCCTAGCCCTGAGTAGCATCCTGCCATCGCCCAGAATGATACCGCAGTACAAGGACAAAATGATTGACTTCAACAATTGGCTAAGCTTCTGGTGTCATTCTAAGGGGATCCAGTATCTGTCTGCCTGGGATGACATGGTCGACAGACCCCGATGCTTTGCCAGAGATGGCCTGCACCTGTCACCCCTGGGATTCTGGATACTGGCTAAGGCTCTTGCTGCCCCATAGTGCCTTTTTTAGGCAAGGTTCAAATGACAAATTCACCACCATAACAGGAACAGGTAAGCAAAAACTGAGGATAATGCTACTCAATGCTAGAAGTCTAAATCTCAAAATGCACTCCCTCAAGGCACTCCTTAAAATGGAGAACATCAATATCTGTGCAGTGACTGAGACCTGGTTCAAGGCTCCAGAGAGCACCCCTGTATTACCAGGCTATAACTCATACCACACTTTTCGGCCACCTGACCTGGACCGGAACACCAAAGGTGGAGGTGTGTCCATATTCATTAAGGATATCCACACCTCCAGGCTAGTTGCTCAGCATAATGCATCAGAGGTTATCCAAGTGCAACTAACTCTGGGCAAAACCGCAATCCAAATTGTAGCTTGCTACAGAACCTCAACCATGCCCCAGGATTCCCACTCCTCTTTTCTTGATATACTGGAAAATATTAGGGTTTAACCAAACACCCTAATAATGGGCGATTTCAACTACCCCACCATTAACTGGGAAAACTACTCATGTACCAACTCCTTCATTCAATGCTTTCTGGAATTCATAAATTCCAATGCCTTGGATCTACTTATTCACACCCCCAACCAAAAGACACAAGCCGATGAAAGAACACAAAACTAAAAACTGGTTGCAGGAAGGAAGGCACCAAACACGAAATGTAAGTACAAGCAGTTTAATCCAAAATGAAGTGCTTTTCATTACAGTAAATACTGTGACTTCTTCAGATAAAAACAACATTGAGAGCATGCCCTTAAGTAGTCAGTGAGCAGTATTTAATTAGGTAATTAACCAATATTAGTTAATAAGTTCATTTCTTTCTTCTTGACAACAGATTGAAAACTAGTACTCATAGAAACTGCAGTTTCTAAAGACTACAAAAGTTTCACAAATACATTTAGACACACCCACATGCGAAACTCAAACCCTAACCCTACAGAAGAAACAATACTAAATGTTCTTATATACCATAAAATACCTACGAAGGTTTTTGTACTTTATAAGTACCAAATATCTAAAAATACTAAAATGACATGGTAAACCCATGTTCGTTCTTACTATTGTTGATTTTTAAGATTTTATGTACAATTGATACATACTTTACATGCATTCTATACGTAAAACCCTATCTAGTAAAGCTTTTTAATTTCAGAATACATACAATAGAACATCTTTCATTTAGACTTGGATACTGCCCTGCATTGGTGTTCAAGTGCCATATTAATTTTAAACATTCTAAATCCAGTGAAACTGAACCCCCCCCCATGTTATCGGGTACAATTTGGCCTATTGCCCTGAACAAAAACCTGTGATCCATGTATTCACAGATATGTTTAGCTAGGGCACTGTCTTTGCTCAATTTGCCAATGTGGTATAGATGTTCATATATTCTTTCCCGCAATTTCCTATCTGTTTTCCCTATATAGAATACAGAACACATTTGGCATTGGGCTAGGTATATGACCCCTTTAGACTGGCAGTTTAATCTAAATCTGGTGGTGTATTGAGTGCCTTTGATCTTAAACTTCTGACCCACATCCATATGTTTACAGTACTTACACATACCACATTTATACATCTCACATCTACTGACTAGTGTATTAGAGTTTCTTTCAACTAGGTTTTTTAAATTGGCTCCTCTTTTGAAGGTAATTCTAGGTGTGTATGCCACTTTCTTACTTATAAAGGTGTCTGACCGTAGTAGGTCCCAGTTCTTCCTGATGATCCCACATAAGTCAAGAGCATCTACACTGAATGAAATAATGAAATTATTGAAATTACTAAAATTCTGGAGTACATTACTGTCAATGTTCCCTTCAGTATGTATACCTATAGTATCAGTGGATGTATCAATTTGATTTTGACTTAAAATAGGTTTATACACTCCGTTCATATGCTTGTGAATCACCCCTTCAATAAGCAGATTCAACATGTGTATAGGGTAACCCCTCCTAGTGAACATCTCCTTCAAGTTGTTACATTCTAAGTAGAAGTCTATCTAGGGAGGTCATCCTAGCTGCCTGACCAACTGTCCTTTTACTACTGACTTCTTCTGGTGGTAGGATTGACAGCTAAAAAAGTGCAAGAAACTATTAGAATAAGTTTATTTTCTATATATACGTGCATTGTAGCATTCACTGGTTGTATCTTTACAAATCAAAACATCCAAGTATGATATGGAATTTTCACCAAATTGTGATGTAAACTGCAAAAAGTCAGTTGTCTCATTAAAGTAACTGACAATTGCATTAGCTGTGTTGTTGTCACCCCTTATCACCATGAAGATGTCATCCAAGAATCTAGTGTAGTAGTGTACCTTGTCTTGGACCCAGTTGTTCTGTAGAACGAATTTGTGTTCCAGTCAGCCATTACTAAATTGGCGAAACTGGTGCCACACGGGGACCCCATGGCTATCCCTGATAGTTGTAAAAACAATCTTTTGTCAAAGATTACATAGTTATTGGACAAAATAATGTCCAATAGTTCACTAAGCAAACTTATTGTATCATTAGGTACGCCCTTGATTCTCAGAATGTGGCTAATTCTCTCTATGGCCTCTACTGTTAAAAAATTTTAACTATTATCATATTGTAAATTATTTAGACAGTGTAGGAATGACCAAGAGTCCTTGCAAATTTGTTTCTCACTAGTTACATATTTTTGTAGCACAGAAGCCACATATTTTGCACATGCATAGGTTATGCTATTTCTGGCATCAACTAGTGGTCACAAGGGAGGGTTGCTTATATCTTTGTGCATTTTAGGCACCCCAAAGATTTAGGTATTCTGGGCACTGGCATAGATAAATAGTTGAATAGATTGATATCTATTCTGCTTTCAATGAACAATTCATATATAAAAGATTTAATGTGACTGTAAGCTGTATTTAACTTGTTTCTAGAAACTTCTTTATAAGCATCTGTGTTGAGTATTTGTAACATTCTAGAACTATAGTCACCGATGTTCATCATAACCAGTCCCCCTCCCTTGTCAGGTTTCATTATTCTCAAACTGGCCATTTGCAATTCATCTAATAATTGCCTCTCTCTTACAGTAATATTTCTTACAAAATTCATGTTGATTTTATTTTTCAAAAATTCAGTCCTGAAGTCCAACTCACAAATTTGCTGATGGTATGGAGGTAATTGTGAGTAGGAGGGAGTTCCATAATTTGGCTATGATGCAAGAGAATAGTGCTTCACCAGCAGAGTTATTGGCTTTAGTGATCTGCAAGTGATTTTGTTGCTGGATCTTAGTGATCTGGTGGTGTGATAGGGTTGGAGTAGATTCTGGAGGGATGGGACATTTAGTGGATGGTTTACTAGTTTGTGGGCGAGTGAGAGTTGATACCATTGAAGAAGGTGAGGGAATTCAAGCCAGCCCAGTTCAACAAGTGAGAGACAGTGGTGACTACGGTAGGAAGCCCCTGTGGCGAATTTGGTGATTTTGTTGTAGCAGGTCTCTAGCTTGTTTAGATCACATTGCCTTAGGTTGGTATATATTGGAGAGGCATAAAGTAGGGTGGAGATAAGGTGGGAATTTGCTATTGAAATCTTTGCTGTTTTGGTGAGAAGTTGCTTATTTCTGTATAATGCTCCTAGTTTTTTGTAGACTTTTTTTATGGTCATGGATATGTGAATGTCAAATTTTAGTTTATTGTCTATTTCCACTCCTAGCAATTTGGTGTGTTCAGTTGGGTATGTGAGAGCTGTTTTGAGTATGTTTGGTGGGTTGGAAGATGAGTAGCTTAGTTTTGTTTTGTACTTATAAAGTACAAAAACATTTGTAGGTATTTTATGGTATATAAGAACATTTAGTATTGTTTCTTCTGTAGGGATAGAGTTTGAGTTTGCATGTGGGTGTGTCTAAATGTGTTTGTGACACTTTTGTAGTCTTTAGAAACTGCAGTTTCTATGAGTACTAGTTTTCAATTTGTTGTCAAGAAGAAATAAATGAACTAATTAACTAATATTGGTTAATTACCTAACTAATTAACTACTGCTCACTGACTACTTAAGGGCATGCTCTCAATGTTGTTTTTCTCTGAAGAAGTCACAGTATTTACTGTGATGAAAAGCGCTTCATTTTGGATTAAACTGCTTGTTCTTACGTTTTGTGTTTGGTGCCTTCCTTCCTGCAACCAGTTTTTAGTTTTATCCACACCCCCACCAGGGGGCAACAATATCCTAGACCTAGTCATTACCAACATGAGTTACCGGTGTTCCACACCTGAAGTCAACTCCTCGTTAGTCAGATCCAACCATAAGCTAATCACCCTAGATATCCAAATCCCACCCCCCATTAAGGAAATCACGGTAAAAAATTTCTCCAAAGCCAACTTCATGCTTCTTAAGACAGAAGTGGTGAATTTCATTACACCCATGCAGATGGACATTACAGTTACGACTGCTGAATCCTACACTGATGCATTCTATAAGCACTTAAACAAGTGCATGGATCATGCCATGCTAAACAGAACCAAGATGCTAGCCTCCAAAAAATGGAAGCCAATCTGGTGGTCCCCTGCCATAAACAAACTCTACAACAGAAGGAAGAAACTGTTGCAAAAGAGAGTAAAATCCCATGAGTGGAGGAGTTCCCTGGTCAACCTCAGTAAGAAGCTGAGATCCCTTATAAGATCCTCCAAAGCTAGCTATGAAAACAAAATCACTACTGATTCTAGGGACAACTACAAAGCATTTTATAGCTATGTCAAGAATCTCAATGTCAACATCCAGATCTGCTCTGAGTTAGCACAATGGCATGAAAATTACAGAACCAACTGATATTGCCAACGTCCTGGCAGATAGGTTCAGTGCTAACTTTACCCCCCTCTCTCACCCCCTAAAGGGCCCATATCTATACAGGAAGAATGCAGAATCCCTGTAATCACAACTATGCAGGTAAAAGCTGCACTCTCTAAAGCCAAAAACACAGGATCTATGGGACTGTACAACATCCTAGGCTGCATTTTACATGAACTTCAGAACTAACTGGCTCCCCACCAAAGCACCATGTTCAATCATTGTCTCAGATCAGGCTTTGTGCCCACTGAATGGTGCACAGCAACAGTTATCCCACTCCACAAATGGGGAGCCACCACTGATCCCAGGAACTATTGCCCTATTAGCTTGATGAGCCTCATCTGTAAGGCCATGGATTGTATCATCATGGAACTCATAAACAAAAACATTGGTAACCTCCAAACTCTGGACCCCACCCAGTTCAGGTTTGTGAAAGGCAGATCATGCCTCCTGAACCTGATCGACTTATATGAGGCAGTCAACAAAGTTGTAGACGAGGGTAAGGTGGTTCACACAGCCCATCTTGACCTCGCCAAGGCTTTCAACGCCATCCCCCATTCTGGAATTATAGCCAAACTCACTAAACTAGGTATAAATCCCTACATCACAAGATGGGTTGCCAATTGGCTCACTGACAAAACCCACACTGTAAAAGTTGCAGACTCCAAATCTGACTTCAAACCAGTGACAAGTGGAGTACCACAGGGTTCAGTCCTGGGACCTCTCCTGTTTGGTCTCTACTTTTCTGAAGTACAGGCTAACACAGAAGGCCTTTGGCTAACGAAGTTTGCAGATAACTGCAAACTAGGAGCCATAGTTGAGTCCCCAAATGATGTGGACATCCTACAGAAGGGCCTCACTGAGATAGATGCCTGGTGTCAGAGCCATGGCTTCAAGCTCAATGCCAAAAAGTGCATTGTCATCCCTTTTGGTAAAAACTCTGTACCCATGAATTACCACATAGGTGGCAGTCCACTTAACACTGAATGTGTGATAAGAGACCTGGGGACCCAGGTGGACAGTAGTCTCTCCTTTGATAACCATATCGCCACAGTAGTCCGGAAATCCTTCTACGTGGCACACCTCATCACAAAAGGGTTCTCATCTAGGAAAAAAGAGGTCATTGTTCGCCTCTACTCGACACTCATTAGACCCATTATAGAGTACAACGCCCCTTTTGGAATGTTCCTCAAAAGACATCTGCAGCAGCTGGAAAGGCCACAGTAGTACCTCACAAAGAGGACTACTGCCCTCAAACAGATGCCCTACACTGACCATCTCAAAAAACTCCAGCTTTACTCCGTAGCATATCACCTACTCCGAGGTGATCTGTGCCTAACATATAAAGCTATGTCAAACCCAGAGATGTTGGACATGCTACACCTAAAGAAATTGCAGTCCCTCCGAACTACACACTCTACGGACCTAAACCTTGTCACCACAATAAACAGGACATGCTGGAGGGATAGATTCCTGTCCCAGAGACTTCTCATACTCTGGAACAAGCTGCCCATCTATGTCAAGCAATGTTCCTCATTAGCATACTTCAAGGAAAAATCTTGATAAGTAGATGGGAAATAGGAAATACACCCCGGGGATAATTTCTGTGGCTCTGCTCGACAGGGGCACAGGACATAACTTTCTGGGTGGCATAAGCCAGGGAACCTTGTTGGCTAGGCTTACTTAGGCCCTTGGACCAATAGCCTAGTACCTACCTATGAATCTATGAACCTATGTACCTTTGCAAGTATCTCTTGAGACACAGTATGATATACTGCATATGCAGTGGTATAATGTACCTTCTACATCATGGTATACTGTATCTCATGGGATGCAGCATGATATACTGCATATGCCATGGTATGATGTACCGTCTGTGTCTTGCTATAGTGTATCTCATGAGACACAGTATAATATACTGTGTATGTCATGGAATGATGTACCTTCTAAATCATGGTATAGTGTATCTAATGAGAAATTTTATGGTATGCTGCATATCCTGTGGTATGGTGTACCTTATAAGTCATCATACTGTCTATCTGAGGATATATAATATCTATAGTTCTGTATGTCTTGAGACAAAATATGATATACTGCATATGCTGTTATGTGATATACCTTCTAAGTCATTGTATAATGTATCTCATGAGACATAGTATGATATACTGCATATGCCATGGTATGATGCACCTTTAAAAGGTATAGTATTGTGTATCTCATCAGAGATATTATGATATACTTCAGATGCTGTGGTATGATGCATCTTCTAGGTCATGGTATAGTTTATCTCATGAGACATATTTTTATATATGGCATATACCTCGGTGTGATGTACATTCTAAGTTTTGGTATAGTGTCTGATGGGATACTGCACATGCCAAGGTGTGATGCATCTTCTGTGACATGCTATAGTGTATCTCATGAGAACAGTATGATATACTGCAGATGCTGTGGTATGATGGATCTTCCAAGTCATGGTATTGTGTATCTCATGAGACATAGTACGGTATACTGCATATGCTGTGGTATGATGTATCTTTTGTGCAGAGCTATACTGTCTCATGAGATAGAGTATGATATATTGCATATGTCATGGTGTGGTGTACCTTCTAAGTCTTGATATAGTGTCTGATGGGATACTGCACATGCCAAGGTGTGATGCATCTTCTGTGACATGCTATAGTGTATCTCATGAGACACAGTATGATATACTGCAGATGCTGTGGTATGTTGGGTCTTCTAAGTCATGGTATTGTGTATCTCATGAGACATAGTATGATATACTGCATATGCTGTGGTATGATGTATCTTCTGTGTCATGCTATACTGTATATCAAGAGACACAGAATGATATGCAGTGTATGCCATGGAATGGTGTATCTGCTATATCATGATATACTGTATCTTATGAGACATGATATGATATGATATGATATACTGCATATACCATAGTAGAATGTACTTTTTAAGTCATGCTATAGTGTATGTTATGGGATACTGTATGATATACTGCATATGCTGTGGTATGATGTGCCTTTATAAGTCATGTATTGTGTATCTCTTGGGAAATAGCATGATATCTACAAAAGCCATGTTATAATGTACCTTCTTAGTCATGCTATAGTATTTCTCAAGAGACATAGATTCATAGGTTCATAGATTAGTACTAAGCTAACTGCCCTTGCGAGCCATTTTAAGCCTAGCCAATTATCCCTTGTGAGACTTGAACCCTGCACCTTGTGTTTGTAAGGCAAGCACCTTAACCATTAGGCCACCCTCCTAACTTATAAATGTCTGTGAAAACCAGGGCTAGGAATCCTAGTATATTGTCCTTAGGGGCGAACTAATTGTTACACTGGAAGTATGGAAGTTTTTAGGTTCATAGGTTAGTACTAGGCTGACTGCCCTTGTGAGCCATTTTAAGCCTAGCCAATTATCCCCTGTGAGATTCAAACCCTGTACCTTATGTTTGTAAGCCAAGTACCTTAAACATTAGGCCACCCTCCCAACCTTTGAGATAGGATGATATACTTTGTATTCCATGCAATGATGTACCTTTCTAAGTCATAATATAGTGTACCTCATGAGAAAGATATACTGCATTTGCCGTGCTATGATGAACCTTCTAAGTCATGGTATAGTGTATCTCAAGAGAAGTAGTATAATATACTGCATTTGCCATGGTATGATAAACCTTCTAAGACATGGTATAGTGTCCCTTTTGGAATACTGTATGATACACTGCATACCACATGGTACCTTCTACATCATGGGATAGTGTATCTCATGATATACTGCATATTATGTTTCATATGCCATGGTATGATGTACATTTATAAGTCTTGGTATAGTGTATCTCATGAGACACAATAAGATATACTGCATATACGGTGGTATCATGTGCCTTCTAAGTCATGCTTCAGTACATCTCATGAGATATAGTACAGTATATTGTATATGCAGTGGTATGATGTGCCTTCTAAGTCATGGTATTGTGTGTCTCATGCCACACAGTGTGATATGTGCTACATATGTCATGGTATGATGTACATTTTAAGTCTTGGTATAGTGTATCATATGAGACGTAGTATGATATACAGTATATGCTATGGAATGATGTGCCTTCTAAGTCATTGTATAGTGTATCTCATGGGACACAGTATGCTATATTGCAGATGCCATGGTATGATGTACCTTTTAAGTCTTGGAATGATGTATCTCATGAGACATAGTATGGTATACTGCATATACTGTGCTATGATGTACCTTTATAAGTCATGGTATAGAGTATCTCTTGAGTCATAGTCTGGTATACTGCATATGCTGTGTTATGATATATATTTTGAGACATGTTATAGTGTATCTCAAGAGAGACATAGAATGATATACTGTGTAAACCATGGAATGATGTACTTTCTCAGTCATAGTATGGTGTATCTTATGGAATACAGTATGATATGCTGCATATGCTGTGGTATGATGTATCTTTATAAGTCATGGTGTAGTGTAACTCCTGAGACATAGTATGATATACTGCATGTTCTGTGGATGATGTACACTCTAAGTCATGGTATAGTGTATCACAGAAGACATAGTAGTATATACTGAATATCATGTCGTATAATACCTTCTAACATTGTATGATACGTTTCATATGCTGTGGTATGATATACTTTTATACTTTTTGGTACAGTGGATCTCATGAGACACAGTATGATATACAGCTCAAGCTATTGTATGATGTGCTTTTTTAGTCATGGGATAGTGTATCCCATGACGGGACTGCAGTGGTGGTGTTGCGGTAGCGTTGTCGTCTCACAGTAAGACGTTATCCTGTTCGATTCTCAGCTAGACCGTCTTCTGTGTGAAGGCATGCGTGAATGGGCGTACCTTCGTTGAAGGTTGTGCGTCAGGGCCAGCAACTCGGCATGTAAAAATCTACTGCCAATCATTAGTGGACCGGAGTTCCGCTGTGGTGACCCCTAACCGGGAAAAGCTGAAAGACACAACAACAACAACATAGTGTATCCCATGACACAGAGGTTTCTGTACTACATATGTTGTGGGGTGATGCACCTTCTATGTCATGGCATAGTATATCTGATGAGTCACAGTATAATATACACTGTTGTATTATGTAACTTCTGAGTCATGGTATAGTGTTCCTCATGAGACATTGAATGCCATGGAAAGATGTACCATATAAGTCATGGTATAGATATATTGCTTCAACCATGGTATGATGTACCTTCTCAGCTGTGGTATAGTGTATCCTGTGAGACAGAGTATGATATATTGCATATGCAATACCTTCTATATCATGGCATAATATATCTGATGAGTCACAGTACAGTATACTGGGTATGCTGTTGTATTATGTAACTTCTGAGTCATAATATAGTGTTCCTCATGAGATGCAGGATGCCATGTAATGATGTACATTCTAAGTCATGGTATAGTGGCTCTCAGGAGATATAATATGATATACTGCATATGCTATGGTATGATGTTTCTTCTAAGTCATAGTATAGTGTACCCCATGTGACATAGTATGACATACTGCATATGTCATGGTATGATGTAACTTCTAAGTCTTGGTATAGTGTATCTCTTGAGATATAGTATGATATACTGCATATGCCACGGCATGATGTCTCTTCTAAGTCATACTATAGTGTACCTCATGTGACATAGTATGACATACTGCATATGTCATGGTATGATGTATCTTCTAAGTCATGCTATAGTGTTTCTCATGAGACATAGTATGATATACTGCATATGCCGTGGTATGCTGTACCTTTATAAGTCATGGTATAATGTATCTCTTGAGTCTCAAGAGACAGAGGATTATAAACTGTGTGTGCCATGGAATGATGTAGCATCTATGTCATGGTATAGTGTATCTCATGAGACATAGCGTGATATACTGTATATGGCATGGCATACTGTACCTTCTAAGTCAAGGTATAATGTATCTCATGAGGCATAGTATGATATACTGCATATGCTGTGGTATGATGTGCCTTCTAAGTCTTGGTATAGTGTATCTCATGAGACATAAGATGATTTACCGTACATGCCATAGTATGATGCAAATTGTATGTCATGCTATAGTGTATCTCATGAGACACAATATGATATACTGCATATGCTGTGGTATGATGTATCTTTATAAGTCATAGTATAGACATCTCATGATATATAGTATGATATACTGCATATGCAGTGGTATGCTGTACCTTCCAAGTGATGGTATAGTAACACTGTTTGATATACTGCATATTCTGTTGTATGAATTGCCTTTTAATTGCTGGTATAGTGTAACTCTTGAGACTCAGTACAATACACTGCATATGCTGTAGAATGACATACCTTTGTAAGTCTTGGTATATTGTATCTTTTGACATATAGTATGATATACTGAAGACACCGTGGTATAATGTACCTTCTACATCACTGTATAGTGTATCTCATGAAACACAGCATGATATAGTGCATATGCTGTGGTATGATGCATCTTCTGAGTCATGCTATAGTGTATCTCATGAGACACAGGGTGATATACTGTGTATGTCATGGAATGATGTACCTTCTAAATTGTGCTATAGAGTATCTCATGAGACATAGTATGATATACTCCATTTGCCATGGTATGATGCACCCCAGAAGTCATTGTATTGTATATTTCATGATATATAGTATGATATACTACAGATTCCATGGAATGATGTACCTTCTGAGCCATGGTATAGTGTATTCTTGAGACACAGTATGAAATACTGCATATATTGTTGTATGATCTACCCTTTAAGTCATGGTATAGTGTATCTAGTGAGACATAGAATGGCATACTGCATATGCCATGGTATGTACCTTCTGAGTCATGCTATAGTGTATTTCATGAGACACATGATGAGATACTGTGCATACCATGGAATGATGTACATTCTAAGTCATGGTATAGTATATCTCAAAAGACTTAGTATCATATATTGCATATGCCATGGTATGAGGTAACTTCTAAGTCATGGTATAGTGTATCTTGTGGGAATCTGTAAGATATACTCCATGTGCCGTGGCATGATGTACCTTTATAAGTCATGGTATAATGCATCTCATGAGACAGAGAAAGACTGAAGAACATTAGTGTAAGAAAAAAGAAGAGAAAGACAGATGTTGACTGCATGGGTCAAGCTGTGGATATACAAAGCCAGCTGGATGAGAATTGTATGCTTTCAAAGATAATGCACAGTTACATCAGTGGGATTAATAAGACTAATGGTGATGAAGATCAAACCTTTGTAACAACTGATAGAGCAGGTTTTATTGTATTAGAAGTTGAAGATTCTTGAAATCTGGTCTGAAATGATAGTCTTGTAATTGGAGATTCAGTTATTAGAGGAACTGATACTTACATTTGCAGGCAAGATAATGAACATCGAATAGTGTTAAGCTTGCCAGGATCAAAAATAGAAGATATGGAAGAAGCTTTGCAATGCCTTAATGTAAGTAAGTATGGATGTTTTTATTCAAGCTGGTACAAATGATCTCATCTGCAAGGACTCTCTGACTGTTAGTAGAGAACTTACAGCCCTCTTAGGTAGTATAGCTTGTAATGGTGTTAGATTGTATTCTTCACAAATTACATTTAGAAAGGATATTCAGGACACTGTGAATGAAAATATTTTTTGGGTAAATACCTACATGGAAAAAATGTCCCGTTTTAAAAAATGGAAACGTGTAGAGCATACAAGCCTAGTTTTTGGGCATACATGTGTTCAGACTGGATGGCGTGCATATGTCAAGATCAGGGAAGAGAATTTTTGCAGCAGATATTTTGCAATATTTGATAAACACTAGGCAGGATTTTTGCTAGTTCAAAAATTTAACAGTTCACAGATAGCAACATTTGATACACCTCTGATGGTTGTTAATGCTAGGAACAATAATACATTTTTTATTGGAAAATTTGCACATTTCTACAAGATTGATGTTGCTTGTGAAACGCGGTTAAAGAAAAATGACTGGAAACCATTTTTGTCAGGGTATAAATGTTTTTACTGTAACAGACATTCCAACAGAAAATCAGGTGAAGGTGTTATGATAGGGATTAAAGATAGAATGAGACTTGTGATTACATGTTCAATGATAACACCAATAATATAGACTGTGTAACTGTGACAATAAAGACAACCCTGGAACATATAACAATTGTTGGAGTGTATAGGACCACCAAAGTCAAGTGCAGATGACCTAGAGGAATTTATACATTACTTGCATGAAACACAGGAGGGAAGAATAATATTAGCAGGGGATTTAAATTTACCAGAAACCGAATGGAATAATTGATTCAGCAACTTTAGTAAGGAAATTATTCACAACATATGTTCAGGAAAAACAGTTGCTTCATATTGTAAAAAGACCTACCAGGGAACAGAAAATACTATACATTGTTTGCGTTCTTGAAGAAATTACTGTTACTTCAAGTCAAATTTTACCACGGTTGATGTACAGTGATCATGGGGTTATAAAGGTTAATTTGTTGCTAGATAATTTTGCCAAACTGAAATCTATGACAATGCACAGAAGGTTAATTACAGATTATATGGAAGCAAAACAATCACCATGTAAAACTAACTGGAGTGATTTGTTCAGTGGAAAAACTGCAGATGAAATGTGGAAAGTTTTGAAAGAGAAATTGTTTGAGTGCAAACAAATCAAAAAAAGGTTTAACATCAGGATCTAGGCATACAATGTCAGGGGGATAAAAATGGAAGAGAGGTCGACCTACAACTTTGAAAATTGAAATAAGCTGGACAAACAAATTAAGCATAGTGTGAGACAAGATCAAGAAAACTTTGAAGAACATTTATATAAAGATATTGAACATTATAGGAAACATTTTACAGATACATAAGATGTGGGATGAGTAAAGACATACAAATTGATAAACTGTGTGCAGATTCTAAAATTTATTCTCAGACACAACAGATTATAGATTTATTTACAAAATCTTATGCAAAACAGTTTGGAACCACAAAGGGGGTAATAAGTTGTCCTAGTAACATCTAGGTAACCTCAGTTACTGGGATCAAATTCCATTATATTGAAAAAGAGCTGCACAAACTGGATCCAAACACATCACAGGGAGGAGATGGAATTAGTAATGACCTAAGAACACTTCAGCAAGAACTTACAGTACCATTATATCTGTTATTTATTAGGTCATATAAATAAGGGAAGTTTCCTCAAGATTGGAGACATGCACTTATTAAACTGGTCATTAAGGGAAATGGGTGAAGGGCAAACACACAGTCATGTGTGCCCCTAAGTCTACTTTCCTATTGTGGAAATATAATGGAGAAGGTAATATTGGATAAATCATTGTCAGAATTGGATAAGTTGGGACTTGACATCATATATCAGCATGCATATGTTGAAAATAGATCTATTACTACCAGTAACATGATGTTCTATAACAATATAACTGCTATGTATGAAAAATTGGGCTGTGATGTAATGTATATAGATTTAAATTCAGCATTTAACAGGGTCATACACAAAACACTAGAGCAGCTAGGTACTGATGTACTCTTGATAAGATGGATAGCTGCGTGGCTTACAAATAGGACATAGCAAGTGTAGATCAGAGCGTGTGTATGTAACTTTAAGAAGCATTTCCAGATGTAGCATGGGCATATAAATACAGAGCACATGCAGGCAGCAGTTCCATTTGGAGAGAACAGCCAGATTGTTAACATGTATGAGTGTGATAGTCAGTCTGTTTATAAGTTTATTTAAGTTTAAGTTACAAAGCCTCATTTCTGATGTGTTTGTGTGTAATAAAGTTGCTTGAACAGAACCCACAAATGTTCATCTGTTTTATCCTGACCAGACGAGTGACAACAAGTATCAGATAACAATTGGACAGGAAAAATTCTTGGTTACTGTTTGGGTGTCCCACAGGATTCTGTCCTAGGCTCTTACTTGTTTAGATTGTATCTTTCAGACCTAGCTTTTTCAACTGAGGTGTTCTACAGTCTATATGCAGATGATCTGAAATTGGGAAAACTGATTACATGTGTTACAAATAAGGCATGTCTACAAAATAACTTGACTAAATTGACCATTTGGGCACATAAGAAAAATATGCTGATAAATACACCAAAAACTAAAAATGTGAGATTTGGGAGACATAAATTAAAAAGTGAATATTTAATACAGCACACAGTGATGGAAACTGTAGATTCATTTAAGGACTTGGGTATATGGGTAGATCCAGCTTTGAGTTTTTCTAATTATACCAACCAATTAATTAATGATAGTATAGAACTATAGGCTGTATAAAAAGATTATAAAGTGTAGGAAATCAAAATGATGAAGTCATTGTTTGTTAGTTACATTAGACCCAAACTTGAGTATGGAATAACAATAAGAAAACAAGCACAAGTAAATTGGAAAGAGTGCAGCAGAAGTATGCCAATGGCATCCAGGGAAATGAAAATTTAAGTTATTATGAAAGACTAAAATATCTAAAATTGTACAGTGTCTCTTACAGATATCTAAGAAGAGATATTATTCAGGTATATAGGGCATTTAGAGACAACTACCTTTGGGAATGTTTGGGGTTATCAAAAAGTAGTAGAGAATCACCAGACAACCCATGCAGAAGATTCTATATTAATGAGAAGTTGACTAACTGCTCTGAGAGAGAAGATGATGCATGGAACAGACTACCAAATTACATTAAAGCAAGTACTAGTTTAGATATTTTAAGAACAGCCTGGGCACAAGTGTTTTGGTATATTGGCAGAGTATAAGTGCATTAATGCCTAAGCTTGAATTATTTGCATGTATGCATGCATGTATGTATGTAGCATGATATACTGCATATGTCGTGGTATGATGTGCTTTCTAAGTCAAGGTATAGTGTATCTCATAAGACATAAATATGACATTGTGCATATGCTGAGTTATGATGTACCTTGTAAGACATGGTATAGTGTATCTCATGAGACACAGTATGATATATTGGTACGCCATGCTATGTTTTACCTTGTTAGTCATGGTATAGTGTACCTCATGAGGCATAATGTGGTATACTGCATATGCTGTGGTATTATGTACTTTGTAAGTCATGGTATAGTGTATCTCATGAGACACAGTATGATGTACTGCATATGCCATGGTATGGTGTATCTTCTAAGTCAAGGTATAGTTTATCTCATAAGACATAGTGTGACATACTGTATATGCTGTGATATGATGTACTTTCTAAGCCTTGGTATAGTGTATCGCATGAGAGACAGGATGATGATATACTGTACATGCTGTGATATAATGTACCTTATATGTCATGCTATAGTGTATCTCATGAGACCCAATATAATATACTACATATACAGTAGTATGATGTATCTTTATAAGTCACACTATAGTGTATCTCATGAGACATAGCATGGTATGTTTCATATAATGTGGTATGATGTAGCTTTATAAGTCATGCGATAGTGGTACCTCCTGAGACATAATATGATATAGCTCATATGCTGTGGTATGATGTGCCTCCTACGTCATTGTATAGTGTACCTCATGAGACATAAATTGATATACTGCTTACACCATGGTATGATGTACCTTCTAAGTCATGGTAAAGTCTATCTCATGAGACACAGTATGATATACTGTTCATGCTGTGGTATGATGTACCTTCTGTGTCATGGTATTGTGTATCTCATGAAACACATTATGATATATGGCATATTCCATGGTATGATGTTCCTTCTAAGTCATGGTATAGCTCTCTGTCTCTGTTTTCTCCCTATAACTCCCTTCCAAAGTGTTTCTGGTGGTATGAATAAGGCTTGAAGTATGACATGTGCAACATAACTAAACAATTTTACCTGTCTGCCCAAAAGATCTGTAAAAGTAACATTAACAACAGCGGCTGCAGAACTAGTGCTACTAAGCAATCCTGACATCTCGGATGCCATTCAAGCTCCCCTAGCCTGCCAGTACTTAAAATACCTAAACAATTTTAATTTAACCCATCTGCCCATAAGTTCTGTAAAAGTAACAGCAAGAACAGTGGCCACAGAACAAGCAATACAAAGTAATCCTGACACCTCAGATGCCATTCAAACTCCCTAGCACACCAGTGACCTAAATTAGGCTTATAAACCTCAAACTGTAACTGCATTTTAAACAGCCTACCTTGCCACCAGAATGCACCCACCTCTCCCAGCCAATCTTTAGTTTCTACTCTCTAAGCTAATACTGATCTACCCATATTCTACTCACACTTCTACTCCCTTTAAGCCATTCTCCACTTTAAGTTAGTGTCAAAGTTTCACTCCCTCTCTA
Organism: Protopterus annectens; assembly: GCF_019279795.1. Lineage (NCBI taxonomy): Eukaryota > Metazoa > Chordata > Ceratodontiformes > Protopteridae > Protopterus > Protopterus annectens. The sequence goes on from NC_056725.1 coordinate 44,973,796, forward strand.
ACTCTCCTACTTTATCACTGTGTCCTGTACTGATTGTTCTAACTCTCCTACCTTAGCACTCTGCTCTTCACTGATTGTTTTTTTTCATTAGCTGTTTCTAGCTCAGGGTAGTCCCACTCCCCACACATTTGTCTAATTTCCCCCTCCTCCTTCTTTAACTGTCATGCTTTCCCTCCCATGATGCCCTGCACCAGTTAAAATCTTTCGCAGTTGTTGGCACCTTTCTCTGTCTTCTCCCTATAACTAATTCCCAGCATGTTTCTGGTGGTACAAATAAGGCCTGAACTATGACGTGTGTAAGATACAAAACAATACTGTCTGATCTCACTTTGTATGCTGGTCATGTGAATATGTTGACAGTGAAAGGCATATTTGTAGCTGTATTATTTTAATCAAATAGCATTGCTTCTTTATTTATTTATTTATTTAAATTTGTTGACCGGGAGTGTCCGACTGGACATGGGTCCATTTTCAGCGGAGGCCCGGGGAGAAAAGCTCCACAGTAAAATAAACAGACAGTAGTTACATTGGATTACATAGCGATTAACAGTTTAACATAGAAATTACTTACAACATATTTACAGATGAAGAACATAGTACATCAGTAGACAACTAGAATCTTTATCTGTGAAGTACATAACAGGCATTAACAAATGTAACAATGAGAAGTTCCTGCTGTATAATAAGTACTAGGCTTATGAGCATCTGAGCTTGCTATAATCAAGGTAGTTAGTGGAGGTGAAAGAAAGGTAGTAGTTGGATGGGGTAGATGATATTAGAGTGGGAGTTGCAAGGGCATAGCCAGCATGTTTTTAGGTGCGCTTTTAATAAAGTTTTGAAGTTGGTGCATGATGGTACGGAGGTAATTGTGGGTGGGAGTGAGTTCCATAATTTGGCTATGACGCAAGAGAATAGTGCTTCACCAGCAGAGTTATTGGCTTTAGTGATCTGCAAGTAATTTTTGTTGCTGGATCTTAGTGGTCTGGTGGTGCGATAGGGTTGGAGTAGATTCTGGAGGCGTGGGACATTTAGTGGATGGTTTACTAGTTTGTGGGCGAGTGAGAGTTGATACCACTGAAGGAGGTGAGGAAGTTCAAGCCAGCCCAGTTCAGCAAGTGAGAGACAGTGGTGACTACGGTAGGATGCCCCTGTGGCAAATTTGGCGATTTTGTTGTAGCAGGTCTCTAGCTTGTTTAGATCACATTGCCTTAGGTTGGTATATACTGGAGAGGCATAAAGTAGGGTGGAGATAAGGTGGGAATTTGCTATTGAAATCTTTGCTGCTTTGGTGAGAAATTGTTTATTACTGTATAATGCTCCTAGTTTTTTATGGACTTTTTTTATGGTCATGGATATGTGAATGTCAAATTTTAGTTTATTGTCTATTTCCACTCCTAGCAATTTGGTGTGTTCAGTTGGGTATATAGTAGTGTCGTCTGTTGCTGTGATGTTAAAGTGAGAGTTGTTTTGAGTATGTTTGGTGGGTTGGAAGATGAGTAGTTTAGTTTTGTTTGGGTTGAGTATTAATTGGGCATCGGATAACCATGTTTCAACAGAGGAAAAGGCTTCCTGTGTGACTTTTTGCAGTTTGGGTAGGGACTGGGCTGAGCAGATGATGGTCGAGTCATCTGTGTATTGGATGAGTGTGCCATGTTTGGTGGCAGAGGCTAGATTATTGGGGTAAACAGAGAAGAGTAGGGGTCCAAGGATGGATCCTTGGGGAACCCCTATGGAGACAGGTAGTTGGGGAGATATGTCATTCTGCCATACAATGGATTGTTGGCGGTCAGACAGGTAACTCTGAAACCAGTTGGTGACTGATTGTGAGAAGGATAGGTTATTGAGGACAGAGATAAGTTGTTTGTGTGGGACCATGTCAAATGCTTTAGATAGGTCTAGGAAAGTAGCAGAGGAGAGATAGCCATTGTTTTTATGCTGAAGGATAGTGTTAGTAAAGGAGAGTAAGGCAGTGGTGGTGCTATGGTTTGGTCGGAAACCATGCTGAGTACTGGAAAGGAGGTTGTTAGTAAGGAGGTAGTCTGAGACCTGAGAGTGTATGCATCTCTAGTATTTTGGAGAGTGGAGAGAGAATAGCTATGGGGCAGTAATTGGTTAGTTCTGCAGCGGGTCCGCCTTTGTGGAGGGGAATTATATGTGAGACTTTCCACAATGTGGGAACGTAACTTTCTGACAGAGATCAGTTAATCAAGATGGATACTGGGTAGGCCAGAGCATCAGCTGCGATTTGTAGGTATTCACTTGGGAGGTTGTCTGCTGCTAATTTGCTGGGTTTAAGTTTAGTTAAGAGTTTTTTTATGTTGGAGGTAGGTACAGGAGAAAAAGAGAAGGCAGTGGGGAGATTACTAGTTGAAGGTGTGGGTTGGATGGGAGGGGGTGTGTGTTGTTTAGCTAGTGATAGTATGGTTTGGGTGAAGTGTGTGTTGAATGAGGTAGCAATATTTTCTGAGGAGTGAGTGATGTTAGGAGGAGGGGTATTGACTTACCTGGGTGGAGGATGGAGTTTATGGAGGACCAGAATTGTTTGGGGCTGTGTTGTGAGGAGTCTAGGGCAGACTGGTAGTATTGGAATTTGTCCTGTTTTATTAGCTTTTTGACTCTATTGCGTAGTTCTAGGAATTTCTGTCTAGCTGAGGGGGTTTTGGTTTTGTGCCAGTGCTCCCAGGCTTTATCCCTGTTTTTCATTTCTGACTTAGTGGTTTTCTGTAGCCATGGGGAGGGTTGTGATTTGGTTCTGGAAAATCTTATGGGGGCATGGTAATTAAGGATGTTCAGGAAGGTAGTATTAAAAAATTCAACTGCGTCATCTAGACTGAGGCACTTTAGAGCCTGCCAGTTACACTCTTTGAGGGATGAGATGAATGTGAGTGGGTTAAAGTTTATTTTTTTACGTATTTGACGATAGATGACAGGTTTAGCTTGGTACAGGTATTTTTTGAGTAGGAATGTTGGGGAGTGATCACTGAGGCTATCTGATAAGCAGCCTGTTATATATGACTGGGGGTTCTTACTGACTAGTATCCAATCCAGGGTAGTGTGCTTGCTGGAGTTTTTATTTATCCTTGTTGGTGACTGGACTAGTTGGGTGAAGCCATGAAGGTGTACATGGTTCTTAGTGTAGTTTGTTTTTTTCCTTATTAGTAACATGCTGAACTTCACTGTTTAATCTGTACTGGTTTTGCACAGTAGCCGACTGCTTTACATATGTACTATTATTATTTTTTTTTTTATTCCATATAGCATTGCATGTTAGTTAAGTTATTTTACTCAATACTCATACGCCGAGCTTCACTGTTTAATCTATACTGGTCACACTTGATGCCTATAGCATAGCCTATCAATTGTTTAAATGCCTTGTGCTAGACTACAACCTTTGTGGTGTAGAGATGGTCAATATGAAACTGGTAGATTCATTTTTCTTTCATGCTGCATCTGCTTTTATGTGCTATAGTAAATGCTGTTACCTGAACAGGATGACTTCTATAAAAGGACATTGACATTTTATTCTGCCTTCTTACTTCACATATTCTACTTCTTACCCAACAAATTCCTTCCAATTTATTGCTGCATTTTAGTCTGCTTGAATTTGTATTGCTCCACCCCTCACCTAACCTCACATTTTTCTTTTTTTAGATACCTAAACAATTTTCACCTATCTGCCCAAAAGATCTGTAAAAGTAACAGTGGCTGCAGAATGAGTGCTGCTAAGTAATCCTGACACCTCGGATGCCATTCAAGCTCCTCTAGCACACCAATGACCTAAAGTAGGTTTGTAAACCTCAAACTGTAACTGCATTTTAAACAGCCTACCTTGACACAAGAACATGCCCTCCTATCCAAGCCAACCTTTAGTTTCTACTCTCTAGCCTAACACTGCTCTACCCATATTCTTCTCATATTTTGACTCCCTTTAAGCCATTCTCCACTTTAAGTTAGCTTCAAAGTTTTACTCCCTCATAGTTTACCTCTAACTCTCCTACCTTATCACTCTGCTCTTCACTGATTGTTTTTTTTTCTTTTTGTTAGATTTTTCTTGAGTAGGGTAGCCCCGCTACACTACCCTACCCCATTTCCCACACAGCCCATTAACCTTACATTTATACTTCCCTAACTCCTCCCCTCATTAACTCCAACTTATCACCTTCACTCATTCCACCTATCAGTCACATTGATTCTTTGCCAGTCCCCCAACATACTTTACTCCACATACCACTCCTGCCTATCTTTCACTTCTTCACTACTCCACCTGCACATTCTCTTTACCTTCTATAACTATACACTTTCCTTTCCCAGCTTACTCTGTCCCTTTACCATACCCAGTAGGCAACCACATTATACTGCATTCACTCCATGCTCCACCTCTGAATACCTGACTTCCTCTTTTTCTCTACAGTCAGTCCGTATATTATATCCCATGCACATAGCTGTATCAACTCCCTCTGCACTACCTCACCTACCTATACTCTATTTTTTCTCAACCACAACATTAAATCAACTCCTGCACTTACTTATGCTACTACTTATCCCACACCTCTACAATGCAAACAATTCTGCACTGAGCTGCAACACCTATGCTCTCTATATTACTTCTTACCACACTTCTTATATATCTAGCACATCTCACTGCCCCAAACCACATTTTTCTCTCCATTAATTTCTCTACTACCTCTACTACTTCTACTTCCTTGGCTATTCCACTCAACAGCTATACAGACATCTCTCCTAGCCTATATCAACTAAATCCCCTCCTCCAACACAAAGTTAAACCAATCTTCTTAACATATAAGTACCAGTTTACTTAACTAAACCCCTCTGCTGCAAATCCTATAAAAATTACACCAAACATATCACTAACCAAAAGGTATCACATCACATCCTGAAGCTCAACACCATACCTTTATGCGGTCACATACACCCCAGTCCTGGACCCAAAACACCCAACCATCCTGCCAAACTCATAAACAGAGATTCCCACAAGGCATAATATTTAGTAACTCTAAATCTCTGAAATATTTGTAATAAAATCTCAGGCTTCCATGCATGGATAGCCTGCCAACAACCAGACATTATTGCCACCACTGAGACCTGGCTAAAACCCCACATTAAGGATACTGAATTTCTCCCCCCTAAGGTTATCAAACTATAAGACTAGACAGGGCCCATAGGAAAGGAGGCGGCACTGCCCTTCTGTTTACTAACACCTGCAATTTAGTTCCTTATACTAACCCTATACCATTGTTCTCTAATGTAGAAATACTCATAACTTTTTTAAACATGAATAACAGCAAAGAACTTTGCATTATAGCTCTCTACATACCCCATGGTAACAACATACCCATATTGAAAGATATACTTGTCTGGATTTCTTCCAGTATTAAAAACAAAACCATTTTAGCTGACATTAATATAAACTGGCTAGAACTCAACTCCAAACACCCATCCTCACATATTAATCTATTCAACTTCACCCAACTCATTGATTCCCCCACCAGACCTAACAAAGACAACTACAGCAGATCCATTTTAGACTGGATTTTGGTCACTAATCACAATAAAATGTCCTCAGCAGGAACACTCTCAAACATCCTGAATGATCATCTCCCAACCTATATAACCCATGCTTCCCCCTCCAGTCAAAATCAGCATCAGTACAAACAGACAAGGAATTTGACTTCATTTAGTCCTGAAACCTTCAAGAATATTCTAAAAACAACAGATTGGCATCCACTAAAAACCCTCCCTCTTGATGAAGCTGTTGATTACTTCAACACTACCTTCATGAAGACACTAAATAGCCTTGCACCTCTATGTGAACAAAGGATCAAGAATAATCATGTCCCTTGGCTATCCAAGCCAACAAGGCTTCTCTGCATACCAGAGGCAAACTTTGGAAGTTATGGCAAGCACATAGAAAAATCCAGACCTCTTAAAATTCTAACAACTCCACAACCAGGTAAAAAAGCTAGTCAACAAAGACAAAAAAGAACTTTACTTAAAATTGCAGTCTAACCACAAACAGAACCCAAAGAAATTCTGGAACTCCATTACTTCACTACTCAACCCAGGCAAAAAAAAAAAAAAAAAACCCTGCCCTCACCCTGACAAATTTCCTGATGAAATAGCCTATTTAATTTTTTTATCAACTCCATAGCTGACATCACAGCAAAATTGTCCCAAATAAATTACTCCACTAGTTACACATCACCATCTAAACCTCTCACTCCCCATCCCCCTACTCATACCCAACTTTCACAAAAGACCAGTACCCACTCAACTTCCAGTTTTACTCTAAAGCCCATCTCATTCTCCACCATGAAAAAGCTACTACTAAAACTAAAACCATGCTCTAATGCCCCTAATAACATACCCTCAGAATACCTAAAAATTGCTGCTGACAGTATCATTTACCCTATTAGCATACTTCTTATAGATCCATCCTTGAGTCCAACATACCAAAACCTGGAGAAAAAGGCTTTCATTCTCCATCTCCATAAAGGGGCAATAATACTGACATCACTAACTTCCAACCCATGGCAATTCTCTCACCCATCTCCAAAATTTTAGAAAAGTGTGTCAATATTCAATTCTGTCACTATCTTCTTGATAATCAAATAATTACACTCTCACAACTTGGCCTCAGACCTGTTCATAGTATTACAACTGCCCTTCTTTCCTTTATGGATACAGTCAGCAGAGCCTACACCGCTGACAAAATTGTATGTACCCTCTTCCTTGACCTATTCAAAGCTTTTGATACTGTTTCTCACTCTTTACTTGTCACCCAACTTTCCATGATTGATCTTTCCCTCCCCACTCTAAATTGGTTCTCCTAGTTACTTAACTGAAAGACAACAAGCAGTCAGATGGTAAAACTCCATCTCTCCTTTTCTCAACACCTCCATTGGCATTCCTTGAGGCTCTATTCTTGGACCACTCCTATTTAGCATATTTATAAACAATTTCCAGTCATCTCTGTCTCAAGGATCTGTTGTTATTCAATACGCAGATGACTCCACTATTGACTGTTCTGCCAACACCATCTCCGATTTACTACAACTTACTCAAAGGGTCTTCTTCTTCACTGAGTGCTGGATTCACAACAACCATCTAGCCCTTAACCTAAATAAAAACAAAATAATACTATTCATCTCTAAGAAAAGGGTCTATATTAGAACATCGAAGTTTTAAGACATTGAATGTTCTAATATCGACCCCGAAGCAGTGAACGCTGAAAATAGCGAAGCTGCAGAACACCGAATCTTTTTCTAGGGAAAGAATTTGGTTGGCTGTTTCTGTGGCTTCACTATTTTCAGCACTTTGGTGGAAAGTTACGGGTTGGGTTCAGGTAAGTGTGCGATTGTGCGGACATTAGGGTTAGGGCATGGGTTAGGTGAGATAGGGTTAGGGCGCGGGTGAGATGAGTGCGCGATAGTGACAGACATTAGGGTTAGGGCAGGGTAGGTGAGTTAGGGTTGGGACGCAGGTCAGATGAGTGTGCGATAGTGACGGACCTTACGGTTAGGGTTTGGGTTAAGGTAAGTGGATAGATAGTAGTGTATGTACAGTTTAGTGTAGGGTAGATGTAGGATTTTAAGTGTATGTGTGTGGATTGCTGTTTTTTGGTGTGCTTGTGTTGTGTGTGTGTGTTTCTCGGAACAATGATTTTTTTCCCCAGGGAAAAAATTTGCTGTTCCGTTCCGGGTGTTCGAGATTTTAAGCTTTCGCTTAAAACGGGTCGATGAATTAGCATTCACTTTTTTAAGTGTTCGCTAATTCAATATAGACCCTGAGAAAACAACCACCTTAAATAAAGCTGAGTTTACCATCTTCTTTCATAGTAAGACTATAATCAAAGCTATTAATCACACAAAGCTCCTTGGAGTAACTATGAACACATGAAATTTGACCACCATATACAGCAAAACATTTGCAAGACACATCATAAACTTGGTATCCTCTATAAACATAATCACTTCCTAAGCCCATACACAAAACTAACATTAGCCACAACTTACCTACTACCCTCCCTCCTCTACGATGCCCCTCTACTCACCAACATCCAACACTCTTCAAAATTCAAATTTGAGGCATACTACAATAAAATTGCCAAATTCACAACTAATTCTAAATACTCTACCCATCACTGTACTGCTCTAAAATCACTGAAATGGCTAGAACTGCCAAATTATCTCTCCTATTTGCAACTAACCACAATTCATAAACTGCTGTTTAAACCCCTAGACTGTACTGCCCTGGGTTCTATATTTAGCTACTACCACACAAATAGGCCCCTTAGATCAGGGAACCAGAAACTCTTACAGGTTCAAAGACGTAATCCCACCCAGACAGCTTTCTTGTCCTTGCGCAATAGCCAAACACTGGAACACCCTGCTGCTATCAATTAGAACAACACAAAATCCTGCCTCTTTCAAATCTTCCCTTCACAACCACCTCTACTCAAGCTGAAAGTGCACCTGCTCCAAGCCTCCCTAGAATATGTATACTATGCTATCTCTTACTTTATGTGGTGAGAAAATACTACTGTAGATTGAGATTATAGAGAAATTACACAATGTAAACCTTTTACTGAATGATTGTTCAGATAATACTACAAATTTTTACACTGTATTGTACATATTTGCCTTTGTAATTCATATGAAAACAGGTTCTCTAATGCCCAGTGGATTTTCCCAGTAAACAAAATTCAAATAAATAATAAATAAGTAAATCTCTTGAGACACAGTATGATATACTGTTCATTCAGTGGTATGCTGCACCTTCTATGTTATGGTATAGTGTATCTCATGGGACACAGCATGATATACTGCATATGCTGTGGTATGATGTACTTTCTCTGTTAAGGCATAGTGTAACTGTTGAGTCACAATATGATATATTGGATATGTTGTGGCATTATGTACCTTAACTGAGTTAATAGTTAAGCTCTTTCACTCACTTTAATCAACATGAGCTTCTTCTGAAGAAGCTCATGTTGATTAAAGTGAGTGAAAGCGCTTAACTATTAACTCAGTTATGGTCCTGTGTTTGGATTTATTGCTTCCACTGGTGTTCATTCATTTTTTTATCTGGTTTTGAGTTTGTTTTATTTCTATTATGTACCTTCTGAGTCATGGTATAGTGTATTTCTCTTGAGACACAGTGTGATATACTGCATATGCCATGGTATTATGTATCTTCTAAGTCAGAGTATAGTATATCTCATGAGACATTGTATGATATACCTCATAAGCCTTGGTATGAAGCATCTTTATAAGTCATAGTGTAGTGTATCTCATGATGCATAGTATGATATATTGCATATGCTGTGGTATGATGTATCTTCTAAGTCATGGTAAAGTCTATCTTATGGAATACTGTATGGTATACTGCAGTTCTGTGGCATGATGCACCTTTAAAAGTCATGGTATAGTGCATCCGTTGAGACATAGTATGATATACTGCATTTGCTGTGTTATGATGTACCTTCTGAGTTATGCTACAGTGTTTCTCAAGAGACACAGGATGATATACTGTGTATGCCATGGAATGATGCATCTTCTAAGTAATGGTATAGTGTATCTCATAAGACATATTATGCTGTACTGTCTGCATATGCCATAGTATGATGTAGCTCACAGTACAGTGTATCTCATGAAACATTGTATGATACACTGGACATGTCATGGTATTATATGCATTATAAGGCATGGTACAGTGTATCTCTTGAGACATAGTATGATATATTTCATATGTTATGGTATGATGTACCTTCTAACTCATGTTATTGGCTATATTTATGAGACATAGTATGATATACTGCATATATCGTGGTATGGTCTACCTTTTAGGCCATGGTATAACATGATAAATCGTATAATACATTGCATATACTGTGGTATGGTGCACCTTCTAAGTCAAGGTAATGTGTATCTCGTGAGACATAGTATGACAAACTACATATGCTTTGGTAGGATGTACCTTTTAAATCTTGATATAGTGTATCTCATGAGACATGGTATGGTATGACAATATTGCTTGTACTGTGGTATGATGTAGCTTTATAAGTCATGGGATAGTGTATCCCCTGAGAGATAGTATGATATAGTGCATATGCTGTGGTATGGTATGCCCTCTACGTCATGGTATAGTGTACCTCATGAGACATAAATTAATATACTGCTTATGCTATGATATGATATACATTCTAAGTAATGGTAAAGTGTATGTCATGAGACACAATATGATGTACTATTCATGCTGTGGTATGATGTATCTTCTATGCCATGGTATAGTGTATCTCATGGGACACAGCATGATATACTGCATATGCTGTGGTATGAAGTACCTTCTATGTCATGGTATTGTGTATCTCATGAGACACAGTATGATATATGGCATATTTTTGTTGAAAGATGTACATTTTAAGTCATGGTATAGTGTATCTTATGAGACACAGTATGGTATATGGTAAACGCCTTGTTTTGATGTACCTCTATAAGTTATGGTATACTGTATCTGATGAGACATAATATGATATACTGCATATGCTGTTATATGATGTATCTTCTAAATCATGAGACATGATATACTACATGTGTAATAGAATGATGTACCTCACTATATAGTGTATCTCAGGAGACATAGAATGATACACTGGACATGCCATGGAATTATGTAACTTATAAATCATGGTATAGTGTATCCCATGAGACATAGTATGATATACTGCATATGTCATGGTATTTTGTACCATCTAAGTCATAGTATAGTGTATCTCATGAAAGATAGTATGATATACTGCATATATTGTGGTGTGCTGTACCTTCTAGACCATGGTATAGCATATTTCATGAGACATAAAATGATATAACTCATATACCATGGTTTAATGCACCTTCTATATCACATCATAGTGTATCTAATAAGGCATAGTAAACTACGTATTATTACATATTACGTATTATTAGTATGTACAAATATATCTTGCTATGATGTACCTTTTAAGTCATAGCATAGTGTATCTCTTGAGACACAATATGATATACTGCATATGCCATGGTATGATGTATCTTCTATGTCATAGTATAGTGTATCTCATGAGACATAGTATGATACACTGCATATGGAGTGGTATGATGTACCTTCATAAGATATGGTAAAGTATATCATATTAGACAAAGTATGGTATACTGCATATGAGTTGGTAGTATGTACCTTTATAAGTCATGGTATAGTGTATCTCATGGGACATAGCATGATATACTGCATATGCAATGGTATGATGTACCTACTGAGTCATGCTATAGTGTTTCTCAAGAGACACATGATGATATACTGTGTATGCCATGGAATGATGTACTTTCTAAGTCATAGTATTGTGCATCTTATGAGACATAGTATGATATGTACTTGTCCTCTGTGTTATGCTAACTGCTGTGTATTGCTTATTTACATTGGGTAGTGTTCCAACTTGAAACTTTGAGGAATGTATTGATTTCTGCATATATTTTAGTTGTATCACATGCATACTAGCCACAGGTTTTTCCTTAGTTGTCTGCTGAAATGGGAAATAAGTGTTTGCCTGATTTTTGCTAGGTTCTAGCGCTGCAGAGAACATTGCAACTTACCCCATTTTCCTTAATTTGAGCATTAGCTGTCTGCTGAGATGGAAACTAAGGGTTTTCCTGCTTTGGTAATTCTAGTGCTGCAGAGAACATTGTGGCTTTCTCCTTTCTTGATTTTGGGCATCAGGTTCCAAGGCACTGTCCGTATGCTACCTTGTCATGATTTCTTGTATACTGTAGGATAGTCGTGCCTGAATTTAAGAGCTACTTGAGACTTTTAGAACTGTAAATTTAAGTATAGCCATGCCAGGCTTTTAGTTTTTAAGAGCTACTTGAGACTTTGAGAGCTATACATTTCTGATAGCCATCCCTGCTTTTAAAGCTACTCCTGCTAATTTCTTGTTGTTGACTTTTAGTAAATATCACAGCTCTCACTTCTTCTCAACAACTGTCCAAGGACCTAAACCACAGGCTCCTTTATTAGCTCTTTATTAGTAACTTACATTTCAAGATAGCTACTGGATTTGGCTGTATTTTTCCCTAACAGTGACATAGCTACTATGCAGCTGTAGTTTTTGGCGCCAATCGCTAAAGGTCTGTTTTTTACTCTTCTATGCAGTAGTAGTTTTGGGCGCCAACATTAATAGTTGAAAAAAACAGCTTTAGCATCTTCTGCCATTGATACCGCCACTCCTGTTCCCTCAACCACGATCTTCCCACAGTGCATAGCAGCATATGCTATCTGAAATGCTAAAAGGTGTTTTATTTTAATTGTACATTGTAAAGTACCCTCTAGCATTGCTTGGTTGTTTTTTTTTTTCTTTTTGCAAATGCTATATGTAAATTTGACAATGGCATTGTTTTTTCAATTTCTGCAAATGTACTATTAACTGCTCTATATACTTATTATTTCCTCTCAATAATTCCACTTGTCAGACCTTTACTTCTGCTCCCTTATTTCTTTCTACATACTAGCCTAGTTAATAGTTACATATCCTCCCCCTTTTTATTTTACAGAGTATCAGAAGAACTAGTGCCCCCCCCCAAAAAAAACAAAAATCCCCCAAAACTGAGTGACTGGATATGTAGCTTGAAATAGCTGGGTCCCAAGAGCATTTGTTTACTGACTGCTCAACATATGTCACCTTTGCCATTTGGATTTGGTTTTATGTAATATTTTAACTATTTCCCTGGCTTGCACACTCTCTGTGGTAGCCTGCTCACCTACCCCCTGTTTTTATTCCTATATTCACCATTCATTTCTAATCCTATCCCAAACCAACTGCACACTCTAGCTATTGGCTAAGACTGTCACCCCCTCTTCTTTCCCCATTATTTTATCAGTCTCCTTTCCTGCAGCTATCCCATACTTTGTTTCTGTCTTTACTCTGGCAAAAACATACACTCATTCACCTTAAACTGATTTTCTTTCATGGCTGTTTCGTTCTTCTCAAGCTCAACCTGCTCAGTCCACCCTCATTACGCTTGGCCTCACTCTACTCCTCGACCCTACCTCATTCCCAAATGTCCCCACTTTCATTACATTTATAAAAACAAAAAAATGAAGTGAAAAACGTCACCAAGCACAGTTTATTCCAAATGTTGAGCGCTTTCATAAGAACAATGTCAAATTCTTCAGAACACAGTTTAAAATCACAATTTAGCTTAAATACAGCAATTAAGTCACATAACTAAAGATTCCACCCCTCAATCCTTAAAACAATACATACATCTAATATAAAGTTATATACATATAAACACCTACATACATACATACATGCATACATACATACATTACTGTAAATAGTATTTTAAAATTAAAAGCTGAATTTGTGTTTTCCTAAGGGCTTGTACATATGGGGGTATTTGTAAGCAGGAATTTTGATGCTGGATTTCAAAAACAGGCAAGGTTTTTATGTATGTAGGTGTTTATATGTGTATAACTTTATATTAGATGTATGTATTGTTTTAAGGATTAATTGAGGGGGTGGAATCTTTAGTCATGTGACTTAATTGCTGTATTTAAGCTTAATTGTGATTTTAAACTGTGTTCTGGTGAAGTCTGACATTGTTCTTATGAAAGCGCTCAACATTTAGAATAAACTGGTGCTTGGTGACGTTTTTCACTTCATTTTTTTGTTTTTCTAAGTTTTGGTTTTTGTTCTTTATTCATTACATTTATACCTAATGACACCACATCCCTTTCTTTCCTCCTCCAATCAATTTCATAACCCCACCCTCCCACCACTCTTACTTGGTTTCTTCCACTACCTCCCTGCCTTATCTCACATTGTAACACTTTATTTCTAATCTCCAGCCCCCCATTTTATATTGGCTCTACCCCACCCCACTACTTATATTTCTTTCTTTCTCTCTGAACCATTCTACCAAATATGAAGCTCTACTATATGCTCTACTACCCTATACTATCTTGCCTTCTTTTCCTGGTCTATAAAGCAACTGACCACCACAGCTTTTGCCCTAGCTGCCATTACCCCCCATGCACAAACTCTAACTTGCCATAAACCTCCACCAAACCTTACAGCTACATCTGCTCACAACTGTACAACACTTCCAACTCTCTCCTTTATCCATTCAAACATAGAAAGTCCTCAATCCCTCATCCCCCACTTTTAGGTTCCATCAATCTATCACCAAACTTAAAAATCTACTACTGCACTCCCTTAAACAAATAAAATTACAAGCGGACATCCACCCCAACCCCAGTCCCAGCAGTGATTTACCCCAAACTCGACTGCACCTCCCAAACTCACTTAATTACTCCTCTAACCAAACTCCCTGTAGATCAAAGTCACACATCTCTCTACCTACTGCCTCCAAATCTGATGTACTAATTACAAATTTCAATCTTAGAAGCCTTATGAACAAAAGTTCAGAATTCCATGCTATCCTAGTTACCTACTCTCCTGACATAGTGGTTATTACTGACAACTGGTTAAAACATCACATTAAAGACCCAGAAATTACTTGTAACAGTTATAGCATTATTAGACAAGATAGACTAAATAAAAGAGGTGGTGGAGTAGCATTTATGTTTTAAAACTCTCTAAAAATAGACAAAGTAAACTGCATACCTCCAGACATCTCAAATGCCGAACTCCTCATCACCTGCCTACAGATAAATCCTCATAAAATCATGATTATCATAGCTACTTATCAGACCCCTGGCAACAATCTCTCAAACATGGAACTTCTCCTCTCATGGTCTGCATATATTTTCAATGAAGAAGCTATCATCCTAGGTGACTTTAATCTAGACTGGCTCTGTTTCTCCTCAAACCACTCCTCAAACTTTATCAACTCTATGTAATTTCTTCCAAGTTATAAACTGCCCACTCGCACCGACAAACACTCCAAAAAAGAGTCACTACTCGACTGCATACTAACAAACAGGCTTAACCTGTGTGACCAGGCTGGTTGCCTACCCATCAATCTTAGTGACCATGCCCCTGTGTTTCTACTTAGAAAAAGAATACAAACTTAATCTCTTAATCCCTGTGAGACACAGTATGACAATACTGCATGTACTGCGGTATGATGTACCTTCTAAGTCATGGTATAGTACATCTCATGAGATATAATATGACATGCTGGATATGCCATGGTAGGATGCATCTTCTAAGCATGGTATAGAGTATCTGAGACACAGCATGATATATTGCTCAAGCCATGGTTTGATATAGCTTCTAAGTCATGGTATGGTGTATCCAGTGAGACACAGTATGATATACTGCATGTGTTGTGGAATATGTCATGGCATAGTGTACTGACGAGTCACAGTATGATATAATTGATATGCCATCGTATTATGTATCTTCTCAGTCACGGTATAGCTTTCCTCACAAAACACAGCATGCCATGGAATGAAGTACCTTCTAAGCCATCGTGTAGTGGATTTCAGAAGACGTAGTATGACATACTGCAAATGTTGTAGTAGGATGCACCTTCTAAGTAATGGTATGGTGTATCTCATGGGACATAGCATGATATACTGTGGGTCTACTTTTACTCATCGAAATTACATTTCAGCGAATCCAAGTTGGCCAACTCCACTTCTCTGAAATGCCAATAAATCGAAAGCATGGACTGTCAAAATCCTTTCCCTGTGAAAGGAACCACTTGGCCACCAAGGTGGACTTTGCACTTACTTCAGTGTAATGTGACATTGGAGTTGGTATATTTAAGTAGGGGGTGTGGGACGAAGCCTCCCACATGGATGGTGTAGAGGTGAAGCCCCCCAATTGGATGGGTTTAGTTTTGGTCCATTCAGGGTTTTTTTTTGTGATGGCCAAGTGGTTCCTTTCACAGGGACAGGATTTTGACAGTCCATGCTTTTGATTTAATAGCATTTCAGAGAAGTGGAGTCGGCCAACTTGGATTCACAGAAATGTAATTTTGGTGAGTCAAGGTAGACCCTATACAACATATGCCATGGTATGATGTACCTTCTAAGTCATGATATGGTGTATCTTATGAGAACCTGTATGATATACTGCATGTGCTGTGGTATGATGTAGCTATATACGTCATGGTATGCTGTATCTCTTGAGACATAGTGTGATATAACGGCATATGCTGTGGTATGATGTACATTCTAAGTCATGATATAGTGGAGCTCATTAGAGATAATTTGATATACTGCTCAAGCTGTGGTATGATGTACCTTCTAAGTCATGGTATAGTGGAGCTCATTAGAGATAATTTGATATACTGCTCAAGCTGTGATATGATGTAACTTCTAAGTCATGGTATAGTGTATCTGATGAGACACAGTATGATATACTGGATATGTGTGGTATTATGCACCTTCTGAGTCATGGTATAGTATTCCTCATGAGACACAGGATGCCATGGACTGATGTACCTTCTAAGTCATGGTATATTGCATTTCAGGAGACATAGTATGATATAATGGATATGCCTTGTTATAATGTACATTTTGAGCCATGTTATAATTTATCTCATAAAAACATAGCTTGATATTCTGCATATGACACGGTATGATGTACCTTTATAAGTCAAGATATATAGATGCTATAGAGAATGTCATCTGACAAAGTATGGCATGCTATGTATGGCATGGAATGATGTATGTGTAAGTCATGGCATAGAGTATGTCATGAGACAATATGATATACTGAATATGCTGTGGTATGATGTACCTTCTAAGTCATGATATAATGTATCTTGTAAAAATCTGTATCATACACTGCATGTGCCTTGGCATTATGTGCCTTTATATGTCATGGTATGGGGTATTTCATGAGAAATAGCATGACATACTGCTTATGCTATGGCATTATGTACCTTGTATGTCATGGTATGGCATATCTCATGTGACACAGTATGATGTAGGGTGTATGCCATTGTATGATATAACTTCTAACTCAAGGTATAGTGTATCTCATGAGATATAGTATGATATGCTGCATGTGTTGTGGCATGATCTACCATTTAGGTCATGGTATAGCATATTTCATGAGACATAGAATGATGGTGGTATGGTATGGTATGGTGTACCTTCTAAGCCATGGTATAATGCACCTCTTGCGAAACAGTGTATTAGACTGCATATGCTGTTGTATGATATACCTTCTAAGACATGCTATAATGTAGTATGATATACTGTATATGCCGTGTGATGATGTACCTTGAAAATCATGGTACAGTGCCTCTAATGAGACAGTTTGATGTAGTGCATATGCCATGGTATGATGATCATTGATGACCTCATTTTAGTTTGGAGAGGAACTGAAGGGCAATTGCATCAACTATTGGAATTCATCAACTCCAGTACTTCATTCATAATATTCACGTTGAGTGGCTGTGGAAAAATGATCAACTATTTGGACATCATGGTTTCCTTAGAAGAAGATGCCACTGAGTTTGCAAGTAAAGTTTTCAGAAAAGAAACCTTTGTGAATCAATACTTGCATAAAGGAAGTCTACACCCCCACCATATGAAGAAAGGAGTAGGAAAAGGGTGTATGATGAGGAAGTCACATTTTTAAAAGCATTTTTCCTGCAGAAAGGCTATGACATAAACTGGTTAATGAACATCGTCATGGAGGTACGCTAACTAAGATCGAATAAAGCGAGACTTATTCTGAGGAAACCTCAGCCAACATCAGATTTGGATAGGGGAGAGCCAGTCACCACCCTTAATAATTCATAGAGAATTACATCAGAGCTTTCCCACTTCCAGTTTCTACTGATATGTTTGGGGTCAGGGACATTTTCAAGGAGAACTGGAAAGTCATTTAGAGAAACATGGAATTATGCAAGATTGTAGGTGGAAGTCCTGTGTTCCCTTAGAGAAGAAATCAAAATGTAAAATCCTTACTGGAAACTGAGTGTAAGGGATCAACTGACACATAATTCCTTTGACACATACAAGTGTGGAAAGTGTAAGCAGTGCTTATTTAAATAAAACACTTCAAATGTATACATGAGGGCACTGAATTTTCACCTTTGGGCTGAAGCTATGTACAATTGTAATTCACAAGCTGTGGTTTGCCTGGTAACCTATGATTCATGCCCAGGTTTTTATGTAGGGAAAACCATAAGGAAGTTACCCAGAAGAATTTCAAGAAGAAAGATACTGTTAATGCCCTAGCCAAACATTCACTTACATGTGCAAATTTCTGAAAATTCCAGTTGTTTGTGCTTGACTCAGTAAGCATGAATGTCTTTGTTGACAGGTACAATGTCTAACTTGAATGCCGTGAGTCTAGTTGGCAAATAAAGCTCTGTGCTGACAAACCACCTGGTCTCAATGAATCCATAAACATTAAATGTTATCTTTTGGCACAAAAGCTGTGAGATGAAATTAATGCTATTATAGGAGTACTAGTATTTCATATTTGATGTTTTTCAAGAATGTCTGAGGTAGATGATAACATAAATTAAATCATCAGATTACATTTTGTTTTTTTAAATACACATTGTTATTTTTAATGATTGTTAGATACACTGTCTCTTTAAGAAAATTAGCAAGATCCTTAGTTAGTGTCATAGGTTGGAGAGAATCATGTGATTACATGACACTGTTTTTAAACTCCAGTTTGTACATGGTTTTTAACTGTGATGAAGTTCTAGTTAAATAAAAGAATGAACATAGTCAGTAAAAAACCTATGTTGGAGACTGTTTCCTTACCGACTATTGTGGAATTATTTTAATAGTTTCTTGTTGTTTTTAAAGTCTACACCACTTTGGTTATTTTTGAAGTTTTTTTTTTTTTTTTGCGGTAAGGCAGTATGTTTGGAAGCCTGTCTCCTCAAGATGGAAATGTAGTCCTTTCCCCTCATCAAATGCCTGAAGAGCTTGGTTTGCTCAAACAAAAACTCACATCAGGAGTTTTGGATGTCTGCTGTCTTTTGGAGGGCTTTAAGTCTAGGGACCACAAGAATGGTCCACCAGGGATATCAGTCAGCACAGTTTTCAACTTTGAATTCAATGGAGCTGGTGCTAGTAACTCTGTGGTAAGTCCTGTCATTGGTAATGCAAGATCAGCAATACATACACAAGATATGAATAGTTTATTTGACAATTTATTTAGAAGTATTAAACATTTGTTCAGTGACACTACTGTTGGTAGCAGGTGTAATTCAGATGTATTTATCAGAGCAACAGTTCAGCTATTGATGATTATGAATGCTGCAAAAAAGGCATTTTCCAACTGGAGAATTTGATTTTAAAGTACAAACAATAGCAGTATGAGATCTTGGAAGAGTGGATACAAACTTAAATAGTTCCATTAGGTTTAAGAATATTTAAGTTTCCTAACAGTGTAAAATCAGGACATCAATTATACAGTGATTTGGTGAAACTTTCACAATGGCACTGGCATTTCATTGATGAAACTGCTGGTTGTGGATGACAAATCAAAGGTTTGCCAACTGGAAGAGAACATTTGCAAATTAGATGAAGTTGTAAAAAGAAACAGTTGCTTTTCATTATTAGGCAGTTTGTATGACAGCATAACAACCAAAGTCAACAGATTGGTAGCCACCATTGTAAACAGAAAACAAGGAAAAACCAGGACAGACAAAGAAGCATATCATTTAGGGGTGGCTTATTGTTTGAATGGAATCACTAATACACATCAAAGAGTTGACACAAGTTAAAGAGCTGACACTGCAGAGCTGGAAGTAATTGCTAATGAGGGGATTGGGAAACAGTCTAATCTAGAAAATTGGTTTTGCATAGATTCAGGCAATACTCAGCAACCACCTGTTTTTTCATCAGCTCCTTTTTTTTCCTGAACTCCCCCAGCAATACAAGTACACCACAGTAGCAGAACAGAGTGAGGAAACAAAACAGAGAGAAAGGGAGAAACAGAAAGAAAAGATAATTGGACACAGAGAAATTGTAAATTTCAGTAACATGTTTGAATGAACATCATGTGTCATTATTAGAAAAGGGTTTTTCTTTTATTCCAACCCAGCCAACTGACATTGGTAAGATCTGGATTGATCTCAAATTGTACTAAATTTGCTGTCTGTAATCCACAACATCCTCCAATTCAGCCAGGTACAAGGCATATTCATGAGGAGAAGCACATATAACTCCTCTCTTCACAACACCATACAGGTCTTCCATGATATGGGACCTCAGAAGAAAGTTAGGTAAAAAAACGAATGTGCATAACCTGACTTTTGATGAAAGACAAACTTTAAGGGAACTTTCCTCCAATGAAGAAATACATATGATGAGAGCTGATAAAGAGGGTATGATTGTGTTAATGAACTACAAGGATTAAAAGCTGGCTATTAATTGATCAGCCAAAATGGCTAGGAACTTTGGAATTGCAAAGATCCACAAAGACAGGGTTCATTCACCCTTCAGACTAATAGTTGCCGCTGACCACTACAAAACAGAAGCCATTTCAGATTTTGTAGATCATCTACTCAACCCAGTGGTTCAAAAATCAGAATTGTATCTTAAAGACTCATGCTACTTACCGGAATTAAGTGAAAACACCAGTTTTGATGACTGCTATGTTTTTTTATCCTTGGATGCAGTGTCTTTGTACACTTGTATCCAGCAGGAAACAGGAATCAAATTAGTAAAATGTTATCTCAGTAAATTTTGAGAATTTGACAACAACATCATTAACACATAGTGCATCTTATTTGAGGTTGTCCTAGAAAATAACATCTTTACATTTCAAAGCAAATACTACAAATTTCTGGAGTGGCAGCGGTTCTGGAGTGGCCCCGGTATTTTCAAATGGTCATAGCCTGGTAGGAGCAGGTGCACTTCAGAATCCCACACTCTTTTTGAGAAGGTGGCTTTCTACAGCAGATTTATTGGTGAGCTCATTTTAGTTTGGAGATGAACTGAAAGGGAATTGCGTCAAGTATTGGATTTCATTAATTCCAGCACTTAATTTCTAAAATTTTCATTGAGTGGCTGTGGAAAAATGATCAACTATTTGGACATCACAGTTTCCTTAGAAGAAGGTACCACTTAGTTTGCAAGTAAAGTATTCAGAAAAGAAACCTTTATGAATCAATACTTACATAAAAGAAGTCTACACCCCTACCATATGAAGAAAGGGTAGCAAAGGAATAGTTAATCTAACTCAGTAGAATCACCAGTAAGGAAACTGTGTACGATGAGGAAGTCAAATTTTTAAAAGGACTTTTCCTGCAGAATGGCTATGATGTAAACTGGTTAATGAACATTGTCGCTCGCCCCTCTATACACAAATGAAGCAGGCAGGGTAGTTCCTTTAAGATGCTTTATTACATATAAACACATCAGAATGGATAGTAGCATCATTAAATATAAATTAACTGATTAACAGATAGTCCTTACATACCTACATGCTTACATCTCAACAGCTTACTACAAAATAGCAGTCAAGCTCACACATGCTCAGTATTTATACACTTATGCAAGCCCTAAGAAAGCTTCTTAAAGAGATATGCACACATTGATCTACATCCTCCCTCTTAAAAAGATTTCCATTAATCAAATTACATTGTAGTTAGACATGTATCAATATAGACATTTAGAAACAAACACAGTGTTCATGCACAAGTTGCCATGTGTATATAACATGGTCTGAAGATGCAACTGGATCTCATAATGTAACAATCAGGACTGGGTTTAGCAACAGGAATAGTCTTTGGTGAACAGCTCTTATCAGGATCTTCAGGATTCATCACAGGAATGGGAATATTCTCTGGAACTTCTTCTGGGACTGGAACACTGGACAACTTACAATAACAGATAAACAGTCTTTCTCAAAGGCTATGTGCTGTGGTACAGGCTTGGACACCAGTATCAAATGTTTCCGATTCCACCTAAAATCTGCTTCTTGTGATTCCACAATGTATAGTCTTGGCTCTGGGCAGTTGTTCTTCATGAAACCAGTCCAATCATTGGACATTTACATCCTTACCACTTCTCCTTCTCATAATGGATTGAGTGGTTTTCTGGTCTTATCGTAATAGGACTTCTGGGTTAAATGCTTCTGCAACAGATTGGTTTTCACTGACCTGTTGTTTTTGACACATGAAACCAACAATTTATTACTGAATGGTAATGTGGCTCTTGTTTGCCTCAACAGAAGTCACTGAGCAGGTGAACCAAAATGTTTATCATGAGGAATACCTCTGTGATTCAAAACATTCAGGAAAACATCACTATTGTCTCTCTTCAACTTCTCTAGTAACTGCTTTGCACTTTGAACGGTACGTTCTGCCAAACCATTTGACTGAAGATACACTGGGCTACTTGTAACATGAGCAAAGTCCCACTCTTTGGCAAATCTTTTGAATTGTTGGCTTTAAACTGCATGCCATTGTCAGAAATAACTTTGTGTAGACTACCATGCACTGCAAAATGATGCTTCATCTTAGTAATGGCAGCATTGGATGCTATATTGGGAAGTAGGTCAATCTTGAGCCAATTGGAATAAGAGTCTACTAATGCCAAATAATGTTTACCATTCCAGTTGAAAATGTCTGCAGCCACCGACGAGCAACACAGTTTAGGAATCTGGTTTAGCTGAAGTGGTTCCCTCTGTTGATGTAGCTTTGTACTATTACACACAGAACAAGATGAAACTACTCTCTCAATATCTTGTGACATAGAAGGCCAAAATACTAGGTCTCTTACACTTCTTTTTGTAGAGTCTGACCCTGGGTGGCCAGGATGTGAGATAGTGATGTATTCTTGTTGCAAGACATTGGAACAATAACTTTAGGACCTTTCATGACGATACCATTCTCTGACAAAATCTCATCTCTGTATGGAAAATAAGGTTGCAGTTCTGGAGGTGAACTGGATAGCTTTGATGACCATCCTTCTTTGAGGAAGTGGTTGAGATTTTGTAAAACTGGATCTGTGGCTGTATAATCTCTGAGCTCATTAAAACACGTGGAAGAAAAATTTCTCACTTTCATGACTTCAAAATCAAAGTGTTCATTTTTTGTGCTGTTCAGTGGTTAATGTGGATGATCTGGATTATGTATCAGCAAGATAAAGAAGTTTGCCTTTCTTGTAGACATTGAAATAATACTTTTGCTATCTCAGCATCATGTGTTGCAATCTAGCTGGAGCTGTATGCATATGCTTTCTCAAAATAGTGACTAGAGGTTGGTGGTCTGTTTCGATCTGGATAGGTCTACCATACACATAATTATGTAACATGCAAACACAATTGCCAAAAGCACTTTCAGCATACTGCATTTCAGCTTGGGTGAGAGTTCTGGATGCATAAGCAACAGGTACTTTGACTGCCCCAAGACCAAATTTCAAAGCATCACATGAAAAGAGTAACTGGCTTGTGGATGTCATAGTATCTGACAGTAGGTGGACTAGCAATTCTCTGTTTCAGGACATCAAATACTCTCTGGTGTTGCTCTAACCAAGAACAAGATACATCTTTACATGTTAGCACTCTGAGTGGAGCTGATATTTGACTCAAGTCTGGAATGAACTTGCCTAGGTAGTTCACAATGCCAAGAAAATGTTGCAGGGCTGAAACATTGTTTGAAGCTGGCATCTCAAGAATGGCTGTTTGCTTAGAATGGCTGGTTGTAAGCCCGAACTGGTAAATAAATGACTGACACAAGTGACTTCTTGTAGCCTGAATTTGCATTTCTGAGGATTCAGCTTAAGATTCATTGACATGCCCTTTCCAGAACTTTTCTGAGGTTTCTGTGATGCTCTGCTTCACCATTACCTCCTACTAGTATGTTGTCAACTATAATAGCACAAGGATACCCTGAAAAATTTTGCTTCATTGCACGTTGAAAGACTTCACTTGCAAAATTTATCCCAAATGGCATTCTCAGAAATCTGTACCTTCCAAACATAGTATTGAAAGTGGTTAGCAATGAAGATTTCTTGTCAAGTAAAATTTGACAAAATGAACTCTTTGCATCTAGGACAGAAAAAAACAGTGGCATTTGGCATGAGAGCAGCGATTTCTTCAACAGTATGCATTAGATGAGGAGGTTTTTTCAGTGCCTTGTTTAAGTCTCATGGATCAATACATATTATGATGTCATCTGAGCTTTTCTTATGAACTACTACCATGGAAGATAACCACAAAGTAGGTTTATCTACAAATCACACCTTGTCACACCATTTTGTCTAGCTCGGTTTTGACTTTGGTCTTTATAACTATTGGAACATTTTAGGCTGGCCTGATAACTGAGCTAACATCTGGGTCTAACTTCATGGAATGCACAGCTGGAAGCTTGCTCAGTTTGTCTTCGAAAGGATCAGCATAGGTAGAAAAAAGAGACTGGGGGAAATTAGAATAATGGTCTTTTAAGCTAACGTGGTGGACTTCCTTATTAAATGAAAGCAGTGCCATTTTTAAACTGTTTCTGAGGCTTAATAATGACTGGATGTGCCTCTTGAGCACATTAAATAACAAGTCGTATCTTCTCCCAGCAGAGCAACATGAAATCATTACTGAGCCTTCGGTTTGCATCTCTTCACCACCATAAGCAACAGGCTTTGCACACTTTGCCAAATCAAGCTTTTCACCAACACATATTCTAGCAAATATTTCTGCTGACATAACATTGCATTTTGAGGCAGTATCAGCTTTGAGTTCTATGATTTTGCCATTTATCCAAAAAGTAGAAAATACTTCACTCTTGGCCCATAAATCTACTGCATTGACCGTTTCACTGAGCACTGACAGACCAACAACAAGCTTTCTAATTGAACAGCTCATTTTTTAAAATGCTCCCTTTTAATAAAAGAATGTGTGGCTTTTGATTTACAAAACCTTTTGAAATTATTCCATTTATTACACATGTGGCATTGTTGACCAAAAGCTAAGCATTTCACTCTTTTATATTCATGATTTCTACCACAATTACAACAGTTGGCAATGACATTGGGTATTGGCCCTTGCTTTGAGTTTGCTGACTCAGTCTTTTGCTTCACTGAGGCTGTGCGAAGGAACTTGCTAGAAAGGAACTTGCTAGAAAGCTGTGAGGTTTACTTGTGAGTGCTGCAGGGGCTACACTTGCTGCTATGTGTCTGGGCCTGTATCTTTTAACCAAGTGCTGCATGCTGTCAATGTGAGCTTCAGAACTTACTGGAAACATACCTTTCTCATTTGTAAGTATATTTGTGTGTTTTTCTGTGAGCTCATATATCTGACAAATCTCAATGGTCTTATTCAAAGTTAAATCACTCTCACAAAGCAAAATCTTTCTCAAAGCATCATCTTTAAAATCACAAACAAGTCTGTCTTTTATCAACTCATCCTTAAAATTATCAAATCTGCATATTTTAGCCCTGTTTCTCAAATCAATTATATAGGCTGCAAAAATCTCACCAGACTTCTGATCCCTTGTGTAAAATAAGTGCCTGTCCATACTAATGTTTGTCTGGGGTTACACATTTCTCTAAATTTATGTTTTAAGCACTCAGGGTCTTCCCTTGACTCAGCCAGTACAACAATATGATGGCTTCCCCCTCTCCAGCAAAGATAGCAGGTGCATACACAAATGAATGCTCCCTTTCAATGGCTTCTGACCCAGGTAAATTAAGTAGAATAAATGCCTTTGTACTGTCAACTTTATCAGAAAATGCAGCCTGTATGAAAATGTTGCACTCTTGCCCAAACACTCTCTAGTTCTCTGCAATATTATTATCAAACACAAGTGGCCCTGGTTTTCGAAATCCTTCAGCGATGCCAACAAAGCATGCCCAAACACACTGAAAATATGGTCCTTGTAATTATGTATAAATAAATTGCCTATCTGCAGCTTGCAGTAAAACTCAAAAGGGCAATAATCTCTTTGAAATACTATACTTTGCAAAATATGCTCTGAAATGGCTGTATTTTGTGAAATTACTGTGCTGTAATACTGCACAAATATGCGAACACTTCATAAACTTCTGATAACTCAGATAGCTTTATTTAATATGAAAAATATGTGCTTAGTGAAAAATGTGGTTGTGTCCCTTTATTTTACTTATTTGTTTTATACAATTCAGACTTTATTTAAAACATTTTCTGTAGTAATCCAAATATGTCTCTCAATATGGGATGTTTTAACTTATTTTAATATTGTTTAGAGCATTCTGTATGCTTTGTTTCATATTTTGCAAATAAAAAATAGTTTGAGCAAGTTTTAACATCTGGAATTCATTCCTGACCTGATTTGTGAATTATACATGCAGCAGGGATAGTCCACTCCTGTATATTCCTCAACAGTAACTAAGTGCCTCTGGAATTCGAATTGGAGAAACTGGATTTCTTTCTGGCCATAAGTCATTTTAACCATGCCTCTTCCGACACCATATTGCTCAGCCCACTATACACAGAAAAGGAAGCAGATGGGGTAGTTTCATTTAAGATGCTTTATTACATAGAAACACAGCAGGATGGATAGCAACATCATTAAATATAAACAAACTGATTAACAGACAGACTTTACATACCTACATGATTACATCTGAACAGCTTTCTACAAAATGGCAGTCAGGCTTGCACGTGCTCTGTATTTATATACTTGTGCAAGCCCTTCTATAGCTTCTTAAAGGATACACACCCTCATTGATCTACAAACATCATCATGGAGTTACGCTCAGTAAGATCGAATAAAGCAAGACTTATTCTAAGGAAACATCAGTCAACAGCAGATTTGGATAAGGGAGAGCCAGTCACCACACTTAATAATTTGTTAGAGAAGTACAGCAGAGGTTTCCCACTTCCAGTTTCTAGTGATATATTTGTGATTAGGGACATTTTCAAGGAGAACTAGAAAGTAATCTTGAGAAAGATGGAATTATGCAAGATCTTAGGTGGAAGTCCTGAGTTCACTTATAAAAGAAGTTGAAATGTGAAATCCTTACTGGAAACTGAGAATAAGGGACCAACTGACACACAGAACTCCTTTGGCACATACAAGTGAGGCAAATGTAAGCAGTGCCAATTTATATCAAAGACTTTGAATGCACATGTGAGGGCACTGAATTTTCACCTTTGGACTAGAGACAGATAAAATTGTAATTCACAAGGGGCGATTTACCTGGCAACCTGTGATTCACGTCCAGGTTTTTATGTAGGGAAAACTGTAAAAAAACTGTCCAGAAGAATTTATGAACATTGTTTGGCTATCAAGAAGAAAGATGCTGTTAATGCCCTAAGCAAACATTCACTTACATATTCAAATTTCAGAAAATTCCATTTTTTTGTGTTCGATTCAGTAAGCATGAATGACTTTGTTGACAACTATAATGTCCAACTGGAATGCCATGATTCTAGTTAGCAAATAAGGCTTTGTTTTGTGCTGACAAACCACCTGGTCTCAATGAATCAATAAACTTTAAATGTTTTATTTTGGCACAAAGGCTGTGAAATTAAATTAATGATATTACAGGAATACTAATAGTTCATATTTGAAGTTTTTCATGTCTATTGGAGGTGGATGATAACATAAATTAAACCATCAGGTTACATTTTATATTTTAAATGCAGGTTGTATTTTTTAATGATTGTTAGATATACTGTCTCTTTAAGAAAATTAGCCAGATCCTGATTTAGTATCATTGGTTGGATTGAATCATGTGATTACATGACACTGTTTTTAAACTCCCGTTTTTACATGGTTTTTAACTCTGATGAAGTTAAATAAAATAATGAAAGTGCTCAGTCAGTAAGAACCTATGTATTTCATGAGTGATTATACTGAAAATGCCATGGTATGATGTACCTTCTAAGTCATGGTATAATTTATTTCATGAAGCATAATATGGTATACTGTATACGCTGTGGTATGATGCACCTTTATAAGTCATGATATAGTGTATCTCTTGAGACATGGCATGGTACAATGCATCTGCCATGGAATGATGTACCTTATAAGTTATAAGATAGTGAATCTCATGAGAAACAGTATGATGTACTGCATATGTCTTGGTATAGTGTATATCTTGAGACACAAGATCATATATTACACACAATGTGGTATGATGCACCTTCTATGTCATGCTCTAGTGTATCTCGTAAGACACACTGATATCATGCTAATACTATGGAATAATATATTTCTATGTCATGGTATAATGTGTATGACATGAGATACAGTAGGACAGATGGCACATACCATGGTATGATGTACCTTCTAAGTCATGGCATAGTGTATCTTTTGAAACTCAGTATGGTATATAGTATATACCATTGCATAATATAGATTTATAAGTCATGGTATAGTGTATCTGATGAGACAAAACATGATATAGGACACATGCCATGCTATGATGCAACTTCTAAGTCATGGTACTGAGTACCTCATGACAGACAGCATGACATACTGCATATGCCATGGTATGATGTACCTTCTAAGTCATGGTATAGCATTTCTTATGAGACACAGTATGATACACTTGGCATAGTGTATCTCTTGAGATGCAGTATGATATATTGCATAAAGAGTGTTATGATGTACCTTCTAAGTCATGGTATAGTGTATCTCATGAGACAGACTATCACACACTGCATATGCCATGGTATCAGTTCCCTTATAAGTGACATAATACTGTATCTCATGAGACACAGCATGATTTATTGCATATGCCATGGTATGATTATCTTCTGAGTCACACTATAGTGTATCTCATGAGTCACAGGATGATATATTGTGTATGCCATGGCATGATGCACCTTCTAAGTCATGGTATAGTGTATCTCATGAGACACAGTAGGATATGCTGCATATGATGTAGTATGATATACCTTCTATGTCATAGTATAGTATATCCCATGAGACACCATATGATATGCTGCATATGCCATGGTATGATGAACTTTTATAAGTCTTGGTATAATGCATCTCATGAGACAGTATCTTATCCTGCATGTACCATAGTATGATGTAACTTCTAAGTCATGGTACAGGCATCTCATGAGATATACTGTGATATAGTCCATATGCCATGGAATGATGCACATTCTAAGTCATGGCATGGTGTGTCTCATGAGACATAGTATGATATGCTGCCTATGCTATTGTATGATGTAGCTTCTAAGTCAAGGTATGATGTACCTCATGAGAGACAGTATGATATACTGAATATGCAGCCATGTGATGTACCTTCTAAGTCATGGTTTAGCGTATTTCATGAGAAGTTGTATGACATAGTGAATATATGCTGTGGTATGATGTACCTTCAAAGTCATGGTAGTGTGTATCTGATGAGACACAGTGTGATATGCCACACATGTTTACAGTATATATGCTGTGGTATGATGTACCTTCGGAGTCATGCTATAGTGTATCTCATGAGACACAGGATAATATACTGTGTATGGCAGGGAATGACTTACCTCCTAAGTCATGGTATACTATATCTCATGAGAATAGTTTCATAGTTTCATAGTTTCATAGATCAGTACTAATCTAACTGCCCTTGCGAGCCATTTTAAGCCTAGTCAGTTATCCCTTGTGAGACTCAAACCCTGCACCTTGTACTTGCAAGGCAAACACCTTAACCATTAGGCCACCCTCCCAATAGTATATGTTTCATATGCTGTGGTATGATGTACCTTGTAAGTCATGGTATAGTTATCGCATGAGACACAGTATGTTATACTGTATGTACCATGGTATGATGTACCTTGTAAGCCATGGTATATTATATCTCATGAGACACAGTATGATATACTGGATATGCATGGTATTATGCACCTTCTGAGTCATGGTATAGTATTCCTCACAAGGCACGGGATACCATGGAATAATGTACCTTTTAAGTCATTAGACATAGTATCATATACAGCTCATGCCATGGTATGATGTAAGTTCTAGGCATAGTATAGTGTATCGCATGAGACAAAGTAAGAAATATTGCATATGCTGTGGTATGATATACCTTCTATATTATGTAATAGTGTATCTGATGAGACACAGTATGATATACTGGATATACAGTGGTATTATGCACCTTCTGGGTCATGGTATAGTATTCCTCATGAGACACAGGATGTCATGGAATGATGTACCTTCTAAGTCATGGTATAGTGTATCCTGTGAGACTTAGTATGAAATGTTGTGTTTGGCTTCGTATGATAAACTTTTGTAAGTTATGATATACTGTATGTAATAAGGCACAATTTGATATGCTGCTCATGCCGTGGTATGATGTACCTTCTATGTCATGGTACAGTGCATCTCATAAGATATAACATGAGTTATATATATGCCATTGTATTATGTACCTTTTAAGTCACTTTTCTTAATTTCTCCAAATCTTTTGCTTTTCTAATATCATGACAGGAATGGACCCCATTCCTAAGTCAAAGTATGATTAAAGTTCATGAAATTAGTATTGTTTCAATCTTTGATGTCAGCCAAAAGTGCTATTCACAGCACCTGCAATGTGCCCAGTAATGTCTCCTTCTGCAGTTCATATAGAGTTACATGTATTGATAACATATCTAAATATGATTGTAAATTGTTATTTATAAGACCCATTGCTCCTACTACTGTTGGAACTGTCTGGGTATCTTTCTTCCACATTGCTTTTGTTTTGGCCTGCAAATCTTGATATTTTTATGACTTTGTGTCTCTCTCTGCACAATATACTGTAGTCACTGGGTGGATCAATGCTACTTTTGTCTTCTTTTCATGGACCACTATATCTGGTTTTCTCGCATCTGTCTTTTGAACAGTTGGCAATGGGTGATCCCATGTGCTGTAGACTTCATCATTTTCTATGAAGCTTTGTGGTGCATGTTTCCAGTGTTATTCAGCCACTTCAGTACCATAATTTTTGCACAATCCCTAGTACAACAGTCTTGCTACATTATTATGCCTTTCAGTATACAATCCTTTTCTCCTACATGTTCAAAGGACTTTGTAAACCAATGTGTATGTAGCCCATTATCTTGGGCTGCCAATTTCTTCTTTGGTTTGAATTCACCTCTCCGTAACCATTCTTGCATTTGAGCCTGATTAAAATAAGGATCTTCCAGTAGTTTTCTATACTTGCAACTATATTTATGCATTTTACACATTTCTTGCCTTCTCCTCTTATCCTTCACCTTATATTCTTTCTTTTGTTTTTTTGACACATTCAGTTGCTACCTGATTTTTACCTACTTCTGGTTTGATTTCCATTCCTGCTTGACACCGACATACTTCTGCTACACTAAGCAGAGAAGCCATCTTAGATTTATTTTCCTCATGTTTCACAACTTTCACTACATTTAGGTCTTGTGAGGTCAGCAGATATATGCGCAGTCCCACGATTGCAGAGCTATACATGTAATCAATTTCAAGGAGGCCCACACCTCCTTCAGAACAGGGAATATATAATCTTGGTATGCACTATTTTTTATAAATCATTTGGTGAACATGAAGCATCCTTCTTGTTTTCTTGTCTAATCTAGCCAACACGTTTTGGGGCCAGTCAATAACTCCAAAACTGTAAGCTAGGACAGGACGAACAAATTGGTCTATAGCTTGATTTTTGTTCCTAGATGTCAATGCTGTTTTCAGGATTAATTTAAGTCTTCTAAAATATTCCTTACTAAGTTTTATTTACATTTGTTCATGTTTTATTGTTGATCTTTCATCAATTCCCAAATATTTACACACTCCCTCTTGATCAAGTTCTTTAATATCATATTCTTATCCCAAATTGATGTTTTCTTGGTACTACAGTTGTCCTGCTTTAAAGGTTGCTTTTGCATATTTACCAAAACCAAATGACATTCTTATATCATCTGAAAAGGTTTTGATTACTTTCAGTTGTACTTTCAGTTCCTCATCTGATGAGCTATACACTTTTAAATCATTGACAAAGAGAAGAGGTCTTTACACTTTCTTATTTTCTAGGAGCCAAATTATAAATTTGGCCTAATCTGTTAAGTAGACATCTTAAATGGTTAAGGGCAACACAGGATAGCAGCAATGACAGGGAGTCACCCTGGAATATCCCCCATTGAATTTTTATCCCTGGAATAATAATATCTCCGTTATCATGGCTAAATTGCAAAGTCGTTTGCCACTGTTTCATGGTTACTGTAATATATTTGATCGGTGTAGGGGGTATCTATTACATTTTTAAACACTATTTTATCCATGAATGTGGGACACTATCAAAAGATTTTTTTGTAGTCAGTCTATGCCATACTTAGATTCTTCCCCTTTTTACAGTTCTCCATTATGACTTTATTTAGCAACAGATGATCCTTTGTTCCATATGACTATTTGTTCTATTGCCATGATTGAATTCTCTTCTAAATGACTATAAACTCTGTCAACATCAATTCTGCTATATAGTTTATATGTTGTCAGAAGGCAAGTTATTGGTCTATAATTTTTAGGATAACTTGCAGGTTCACTCAAGTAGGAACTTTGCTTTTCCTGTTGTTAACCAGGTTGGTGTCTGGGGTGCACATATAAATAGTTCTTACTCATTGCTAAATATTCATGCAAAGATGTTAATACTTTTAGCCAGAAATTAGGTACTTTATCTGGGCATTTGGTTTTCCATTTGGAGGCTTTTCTTAACTTTATCTCAATCTCTCTGGCTGTTACTTCATCCCATTTTATATCCTGTACCTTTGAACTACTTATTCTTTCTTTTACTTCTTCTATCCTTTAGCATCTTTGTTATGTTCAACAGGATCTTCATAGATATTTCTCCAAAATGTATCTGTTTCTTCTTTTTTGGGTGGTCTTTCAATTCCTTTTGCCTTGTTTCCCAGTTCTCTATAGAGCATTTTGGGGTCATCAATAAATTGCTTATTTTGTACTTTTCCTTTATATTTATCTGTGTATCTTCTAAGTTTTTCTGCCTGTGCTGATATTTGTAGTTTATTATTTGCAATAGTGCAAGATAGATCCTGATTTATTATAATAGTGCACATTACTTTTATCACGTCTATCTTTCTGAGTATTTTTGTTGATCTGTTCCCTCTTCTATACTCTTCCAACAATGACACTTCTTGTTTTAATTGCTTTATAGTTTTCTCTGTTTGATACATCCATGATGGCATTCAATTTCTCCCCTTACTTTCCCTTACTACCCTGTGTTCTTGTGGTAGAATTTTGTCTGTTATTAATTTAGCTGCACAGTAATATATCCTGTTTATGTCCGTTATATTGCATAGATCTGTATATGGACAGTCCTAATTACTGTATTAATTTGTTTTATCAAACTTGTGACTTTTTGGGTTTTATTGATCTCAGTATATCTATCTATCTCTATTAAATCAAGCAGCTATTCTCTTAGCTCAATTTCTTCTAAACTAAGGGCACATTCTTTGTTCTCCATTTCCTGCAGGCATTCTAGAGAGAGTTCTATAGCATCTTCCTGTGGCACATTCTCTTCAGTTTCATCCTGTGTCATCCATTGCTCTGTCGGATGGGAATGCAATGGCTTATCACACCTCAACATTGACTGTGTCAGAGTTACCACAGTTTTCTGTTCATTCCCTTGCTGTCCAGCTTCAAATGAACATTTAACTGGTTTCCTGTTGAAGGCTCCAAAATATCTTCATATGGCAACTGTCCAGTTGCTTCCCATTCCACTGGTTTCTCCTTAATTTTGATGCCTATTGCTCTACCCTGCTGTGGTGCTTTCTGAGTTAGATTCTCTGCATTGAATCCTTCACTGCACAGGAACTCCATAACCTCAGTTTCTATTTCTTCAAATTCTCCATTACTAATCTGTTTTTGTACTTTTTCTCTTTGTCTTCTTATTTTTTGTATTGTAAAGTTTTCCATGTCTGGATTCCTTTTGTTGTGGTATGATGTACCTTGTAAGACTTGGTATAGTGTATCTCATGAGACACAGGATGATATACTCTAAGTGCCATGGTATGATGCACTTTCTGTCTCATGAGACATAATATGGCATACTGCATATGACGTAGTAAGATGCACCTTATAAGTCATGGTATAGTGCATCTCAAGAGACATAGTGTGACATATTGCATATTGCTTGGCATGATGTGCCTTAAAATTCATTGTATTGTGTATCTCATGATATATAGTATGATATACTGCATATGCCGTGGAATGATGTACCTTCTAAGCCATGATATAGCATGTCTCTTGAGACACAGTATGATGTACTGCATATGCTGTCGTATGATGTACATTCTAAGTCATGGTTTAATGTATTTCATGAGACATAACATGATATACAGCATATTCCTTAGTATGATGTCTCTTGTAAGTCATGGGATTATGTGTCTCATGAAACACAAAATGATATACTGCATATGCCATGGCATGATGTAATCTTATATCATGGTATAGTGTATCTGAGGAGAGACAGAAGTATATACTGCATATGCCATGGTATTATGTACCTTCAGAATCATGGTAGAGTGTATCTCATGAGACGCAGTATGATAAATCGTATACTCTGTGGTATGATGTATCTTCTAAGTCATGGTGTAGTGTATCCAATCAAATACAGTGTGATATACTCCATATGCCATGGTATGATGCACCTTCTAAATCATCATCATCATCAGTCCCCTTTTCCCATTTTTTTTCTACATGGGGTTGGGGTATCATGTTAACTGTCACCAACTCTCTCGATTCAGTGTTACACTCCTGCCTTCTTCAAACTCATGCCTGACTGTCACAGATCATCTTTCACACAATCCATCCACCTCTTTGCTTGATGCCCTCACTTCCTCTTACCTTCTTCTTCTCTGTCCCAAATCTTCCTCACCAGATTTTCTTCTGCTTTTCTGCACATGTCCAAACCACTGTAATCTGCTCTCTTTGATCTTTTCTGCAATTGGAGCTACTTTGGCTTCTGATCTTATGATCTTCTCATTTCTTCGTCTATCCCACAGTGTGCATCCTACCACCCTTCTCAGGCACTTCATTTCTTTCACCTCTAGCTTCTTTAACTGTTCTGCCTTTACTGCCCAGATTTCTGCATTATACAGTATTACTGGTCACACTATTGTCTTTTACATCTTACCTTTAGCTTCTTTGGCATTCTTCTGTCATAGACTACACCTGACACTCTATGCCAGTTGGCTGCAGCCCATCTGATTCTAGCTTTGACCACTTCATTCAGACTTCCCTTCTCCTCAACCACCCCACAAGATACTTGAACCTGTTTACCTGTTCCACCATCTTCCCTTCTATCTCTATTCTCAGCTTCTTCTGATTTCCCCAGTTTGCTGCCTTTACCACCATCTTATCTGTGCTTAGTTTCATCCCGTGTGCCTTAAGCTTTGCATTCCATTCTCCTGTCCTTTGCTGAAGTTCTAACTCGGAGTCTGCCTTCAATGCCACATCGTCTGCATATAGCAACTTTGTTGATCTGTCAACTCCGACCTGTTTGCTAATGTAGTCCATCACAAATATGAACAGCAGTGGGCTTAGAACTGAACCCTGGTGTATACTCACCCCTACTGGGAACCCCTGTGAGGCCAAACACTGTTCGTACTTGAGTCATTGGGTCCTTGTACATAGCCTGCATTAATTCTACCAGTGTTTCTGGCACTTCAAACTACAGCAGTACTGCCCAGATCAGCTTTCTTGGGACCTTGTCATATGCTTTCTCCAAGTCTAGGAATGCCTAGTTGGACTCTTTCCTCATCTCTAGCTTCTTCTCAAGTATCTATCTCAGTGCAAATATCAGGTCATTTGGGCTGCATCCTGATCTGAATCTGAACTGCTCATCTTCCATCTTCCATTCTACTGTTCTGCATATCCGTTTATCAATCACCCTCTCCAGAACTTTCATGCAATGTGATAGGGGTTTGATGCCTCTGTACTGCCCACAGTTGTGGATGTACCTTTGTTCTTGTACACTGGGATGAGTATGCTTATTCTCCAGTCATCTGGGATACACCTTTCTCTCCACACTGTTATTAGTACCCTCAAAAGTCATTTCTCCCCTATCCCACCCAGAATCTTTATTATATCTGCTGCGACCTCATTTGAGCCTGCTGCTTTCCCTGACTTCATTTTTCCTTAGTGCTGTTCTTACTTCTTCTAGGGAGGGTTCCTCCTCTCATTGTAGGCTGTTTCTGGGGCAGTACAGCTTTTGTGGGGTTTTCTTCTTTCAGAAGCTGCTGGAAATACTCCTTCCATCTGCCTTTGATGTCCTGTGGACTGGTGAGCAGGTTGTTGTTGGCATCCCTTATGAAGGGTTCTGAGTATCTTCTTTATTGTTCTGTCTTTGCCTTGTAACCTGATATAGTTTCTTTGTGCCACTTACTGAGTCACTTTCCAGAAGCTGGTAGAGTGCCTCCAATGGCCTATTATTTGCTATTGCAATGTTCTTATCTTCTTTGTTAGCCAACCAGTAGACCTTCCTAGCCTGGTCAGTCTTTTCTATCTCCCACTTCTTCCTGCACTCCTTTCTTCTGATGACTTCCTGGACTTCTGCATTCCACCACCATCTTTCCTCATGTGCAGTACCTTATTTCCATGCCTGGCTCAGCCATATAACTTTTCTGTAGTTCTAACACATGCTGATTTAGACGCTGCCATTCTTGTTCAACTCCACCTATTTCCTCATCTTCTTGGGGTGCTAGAGACCTGAGTAATTCCTTGAACTGTTTTACTTTCTCTCCAGTCATCTTCCAGGTCTTCAGCTTGGTCTGTGTTGACCTTAGAGCCTTTTTTGACCACTGCTTGCAGCTGATTGTGCCAACTTGTGGTTTATGCTGTGGGCCGACTGTTTCACTGGGGATGACTTTGCAATCATGGAGTCTACCCCAGTGCCTTTTCCTTACTAGGAGAAAGTCTACCTGAGCTACTATCAAGCCATTTTCCAAACAGAAGTCTAGGATGGCGTCTCCTTCTTTATTCCTGATGCCCTACCCATGTGGACCCAGGCAGTCCTCATATCTTGTTCTGTCTGTCCCAATATGTGTATTTAAGTCACCCATTATCAACACCAGTTCATGTTGTCCTGCTTTATCTAGTAGGTCCTGCAACTGCTGTCTGAATGCGCTCTTTTCCTCACCATCACAACCCTGCTGTGGGGCATAGACTGAGATTATCAATACTGCCCTATCATTACACTGGAATCTGATTGCCATGAGTCTGTCATTAATTCTTATGGTATCCCTCACTGCCTTCTGAAGCTTCTCTCTCACCACAATTTCTATGCCATTTCTAGCCTGCCTCTTCCTGAGTAGTAGAGTTTGGATCCCAAGCCAAGTGGCTTTGTTGCACTACTCTTCCATCTCATCTCTTGGATACATAGGATGTCCAGCTTCCTTCATATCATCATGACAACCACTTCCAAGCTGCGTCCTGTCAGTGAACCTACATTAAGTGTAGTAATTTTCAATTCACATTTGTCAGGTGGGTTTTACATCCAGCTTTCACTCAACAGAGCTATCCCAAGTAACCCAGGCTGGGCAACTAGACATCAGCCAGCCAGTAGCTTATTGACCCAGGGCTGCTAGGCTTTATGGCAGGCACACATGAGCCATTAGGGGCACATATACCCCTCCCACCATTAGTAAAGGTCAATGGTGTAGGTCAGAGTAGGCCAGGTCCTCAACCCACTTATCACCAGTAACTATCCATGCTCATTTTGGCACCATTAGTCAACATGACCGAATCATCTAGAGCCATATTTTACACTGTCAAGTGGCTAGCCCAGCCACAGTGTGCAGTCTGTGATCCATGTTCTCCTGGCTTGAGGCTACTGTGCACCAGAGTAGATGCCCAAAGCGGTTGGTCTGTTCAACTCTTCCCCTATAGGGCACCATGTAGAGTCTGTGCTGCCGACCACAGGTCCATTCATTGGTGAGTTTGAGATGGAAACACTCAGGATATTTTTTTTGGACATGGGAGAAACCCCACGGAGACATAGGGAGAACATGTAAACTCCAAACAGGCATTGGTCAGATGTCAGGATCTAACCTTGTACCTTGTACATGATAGGCAAAGACCTTAACCATTATGCCAACTGGTCTCTCTTCTAAGTCTTCTCTTATAAGTCATGGTATAATTTATCTCTTGAAACACTGTATGATATACCACATATGCTGTGGTGTGAAGTACCTTCTAAGTCATGGTATATAATATTTCATGGGACACAGTATCATATAGATTTCCCTCTCTCTTCTCCCCTTGGCTGACCTGGTGTGACTGAGTTTGAACTTCACATTTACCTACTCTAACAAACCGCAGCTCCTAAATAACGGTGTCTACAGGATTGCAATTGGAAAGCACAACAAAATTGTTTCTCCCAGAAATTAATCAGATTGAACTTCACATTTACCCACTCTAACAAACTGCAAATCCTGAATAACGGTGTCTACAGGATTGCAATTGGAAAACACAACAAAATTGTTTCTCCCAGCAATTAATCAGAGCAGGTTACACACACAAAAAGCATTTGTTAAGCTTTCTCTTACAGTGCTGTGTAATTAAGCAGGTCACCATTTTGGTCAGCCATAGGGCTCTTTTCCACTTGAGTGTTTGCCTCCTTCCCCTGTAACTAAAGTACACTGACTCTTACATTTGCCTATCTGACCCTAATTTTTACAGGTATAATTTATACCTTTCTGGCTTTCTAACACTCAAGACATAGATTCCTGTTGAAAGTTTTACTTACTTGTCTGACATTTGAACAAGTAACCCTTGTAATAATCCTTAGAATTGTATACTGTTGGTCTGTCTTTCCTGCTAAACATAAGTAAAATTAAAGTGCTGAGTGCAAGTAACATTACAGTGCTGAGTGCAGATTGTAGGCCCTTACATTCAACTTACCTCTGGTGTGGTATCTTCCTCTAACCACTCCTACTGCCTTCTCCCCCCCCCCTTTCCTCATACAGGTTAAACTTATTGTAGGCCCTTACATTCAACTTACCTCTGGTGTGGTGTCAGTCAATCAAGGTATTCCTCTAACCACTCCTACTGCCTCCCCCCCCCCTTTCCTCATACAGGTTAAACTGCTACAACATAGTACAGGCATTGGTTTATCCCTGCTCCGCTTGCCCTGGCTTCGCTCCGGCTTGCTTCACACCCCTCCCTGCCCCCAAATCTCTCCCACCCCTGGTGCTGCTACATTTATTGGTACTAGACCACACCCCACTTTTTTAAACCAATCAGTAACAACTTGTCACTCAACAGCACCACTCTCAACCTGATACCACCAGTCCTCCAACTCTACTATTCATTTTGCCTAAGTGTCAAATACCATTCAGTAGGTATGCTATCACCCAAAATAGTCTTCTTAACTCTACTTCTACCCCTTTTACTCATCCCGTATCTCCTAACAGCCTATGAATATCAGGATCACCCAGGTTTCCACTACCCTAAATTCCAAACATCCATCCCATCTACAACAGATAATAATGCACCCTTACTCACTCCCCTCATGCTTACCTCCTTAACCCCTAAATACTACCATCTTACTAGACCTAGTTACATTAGTCATAAAACTAGACACTATTACAAAACTTTATTCAAAATCTTAAAACTCATACTCAGGATACACTACAACCTTACAAAGGATAGCGACATCCACCCAAACCCTGGTCCATCCCCACCTGTTGGCCCTAATCCCCCTACTATATCCCCTACCGCCATAGCTCCAACAAATAGACCTCCTAGCTCACTGCTGGCCTGCCATCTAAACATTAAGAGCATAAATAACAAAACTCAGCACCTGCATGCCCTCTTAGCTGTTTATTCCCCAGATATATTATGCCTAACAGAAATGTGGCTAAAGCCTGCCACCAAGGACCATGAGATTCTGCCACCAGGGTATAGTATGTTTCGACTAGACTGTACCATCAGAAAGGGTGGTGGGGTAGCCATACTTTACAAGTCTACTCTATCTGTCAGCATAGACACCCAACAACCACCCCAGTTCAATAATGCTGAAATTCTTATCTCAAAACTACAAATTAACAAAAACAAAAATGTAAACATTGTGTGTGTCTACATTCCCCCAGGGAGGAACACAGAAACCTTAGAAAACTTCTTATATTGGTTATTCAGTAACCACCCTCAAGAAACAATTGTCTTGTGAAACCCCCACAACCCACATAAACCTCTATGGATTTACTCAAATCATAACCTCCCCCACCAGGACAGGAAAACCCAATAACAAGGAAAGTACCCTAGACTGGATACTTGTCAATACCCATCTTCAATCTTATAAATCAGGCACTTTGCCTGATGACCTAAGTGACCACTGTCTCACCTATGTAATCAAGCTCAAAGTAGACTGATCCTACCAACCCACCTATAGAACATTAAGAAACAACAAGAATTTTATTCTCACCAAGTTTCAAAACAATGGCATACACTATACCATTGCTTATGCACTATATTATACTGTGTCTGTGGAATGCAACTGGTCAATACTAAAAAGTCTCCCCCTAGATGAAGCAGTAGCATACTTTAACACCAAATTCCTTGCTATTCTTAACTCCCATGCTCCCAGCCACTCTATTAGAACCAAAGTTAATATTGCACCATGGCTTTCTAAGATACCAAAACCAAAATTTCATTCAGAAACAAAGCATGGGCCACCTACCGAAAAACAAAAGCCCCAGTTGATCCACTAAGATTCAGACAGCTAAGGAATGACACCAAAAAATCCATAACCTTAGACAAAAAGAACCACTACTACCATCTACTGCAAAAACACCAAAACAAACCTCAAAAGTTCTGGGCAGGAATAAACAAATTACTCCACCCAGGCCTAACTGCCATTCCACCCCACCCCCCTCAGCTTCCCAACATAAATCCCCAGTAGACATTGCTAATAACTTCAACAGCTTCTTCACAGAGACTATCCAGTCTCTAGTCAGTCAACTCTCTCCCAGTGGCTCTAATTTTAATGTAGCCACACCCAGTACCCAAACATACTTTACCTTCCAACCTGTTCCTACTCAACTTATTCATGCCCTACTTAAGAAACTAAGACCCACCCTGGCTTCCGACCTCCTCCCAGCAGACTATCTGCAAAAGGCTGCTGACACCATAACCTACCCCATCTCTATCTTGATCAACAGAGCTATATCTGAAGCTACTGTACCCACTATATGGAAAATCTCCCATGT
Organism: Protopterus annectens; assembly: GCF_019279795.1. Taxonomy (NCBI): domain Eukaryota; kingdom Metazoa; phylum Chordata; order Ceratodontiformes; family Protopteridae; genus Protopterus; species Protopterus annectens. Next base: position 45,014,918 of record NC_056725.1, read on the forward strand.
CATACCTCTCCATAAAGGAGGTAGTTCCACTGAACTGTCAAACTTTAGACTCATAGCTATTCTGTCACCTCTAGCTAAAATTATGGAGAGGTGTGTACACATACAGCTCATGCACTACCTCACACACAACAAGCTGTTGTCCAGGTTTCAGCATGGCTTTAAGCCACACCACAGCACTACTTCTGCCCTCCTCTCTTTCTCTAATGTCATTAACCACAACTGCAATAATAACAAACTATCCTCAGCACTCTTTCTAGATCTATCCAAGGCTTTTGACATGGTTGACCACAAAATGCTTATAAATACCTTGAATGCCTTCTCCTTAAACAACCATGCACTCCAATGGTTTCAATCTTACCTGCAGGGCAGGCAACAGGCAGTCCTATGGCAGGACAAGCTATCATCTCGCCTACCCATCACATTAGGAGTCCCCCAGGGCTGGATACTAAGACCCCTTCTTTTCTCCATTTTTATCAATGACCTTCATTCAGTCATCTCAGATGCTACCTGCATCCAATATGTGGATGACTCCACCTTGATTTGTTCTGACACCTCACCAGCTACTTTATTCACATTAACCCAAATTACCTTCAATACAGTGGAAAAATGGCTCTCCATTCAACATCTAATCCTAAACCCCAACAAAACTAAGTTGCTCCTCTTCTCCCCCACATGCAGGACCCCCCCTGCCAGCCTTCAACATAACTGCTTACAATGGCACTATCATCTCCTCAGAAGCTCAAACTAAACTACTGGGTATCATAGTTGATAACAACCTGAAGTTTGATGCACATATCAATCAAACTATCAAAACCATTAATAAAAAACTTGGCTCTCTTTACAGAATCAAACCTTTCCTTACCCCACTTGCTAGAACTGCAATTGCCCATTCCCATCTGCTATCAACTCTTCTCTATGCCTCACCTCTATTCTCCAACTTAAACAAAACAGATCTTAATAAACTATCATCCTGCTATAACCACATTGCCAGATTTGCTACTGACGCAGCCTACTGGACACACCACTGTCACAACCTAAATCGCCTAGGATGGCTTGAACTGCCAAGTCTACTGCAGTTCAACCAGCTAATAGTGGCACATAAAGTCCTTTACCAACCAGAAAATACACCTGCACTAAAAGATATTATCAGCCCCTACACCAGCACCCGGCCACTGCGATCATTAACTAGACTCCTAGTTCAAACATACAAATCCAACCACTCAGCTGGGGACTCTCTGTTTGCCAACTCTGTTGGAAAAATATGGAACAGACTCCCAGGTGACTTGACCCTAGAACCCTCACTAACTCAATTCAAAAACAAACTCAATAAATACTTCAAAGCTCATTGGTTATGTCCTTGCACTAACCCCGACTAGTGACTTCTCTATTTCTTGGGTGCCTTACCTTCAACTACTTCTAACTTTTTTCTACCACTCCATTTCAGGAAGGGTAAATTGTATAACTGCTGCTCAGTGTGTCTTAAACCTGAATGCAATGTTATGTATGTTTAACTTTGAAAATAATGTTATGTTTTGTAAAGTGTTTTATAATAAGTACTATATGTGCTAAATGCTGGTATTGCTTATGACAGTAATCTGCTTGAAACTAGCATTTACTAAATGTTCAATGTGTATTATTATCTTGGAGCTTTTCTCTCCGGGCCTTCGCTGAAAATGGACATGTATCCAGTCGGACTGTCCCGGTCAACAAATGTGAAATAAATAAATATACTGCATATGACTTGGTATGATGTACTTTCTAGTCTTGCTATAGTGTATCTCCTAAGATACACAATGATATACTGCACATGTCATGGTATGATGCATCTTCTACGTCATGCTATATTGTATCTCATGAGACACAGTATGATATATTGCATATGCCATGGTATGATGTAGTTTCTAAGTCAAGGTATACTGCATTTCATGAGAGATAGTATGATATACTTCAAGTGCTGTGATATGATGTACCTTTATATGTCATGGTATAGTGCATGTCTTGAAACATAGTATGCTATACTGCATATACCATGGTATGATGTACCTTTGTCATGCTATTGTGTATCTCATGAGACACAGTATGATATACTGTTCAAGCTGTGGTATGATGTGCCTTCAAAGTCACAGTATAGTGTAGCTAATGAGGTACGTTATGATATAGTGCTTATGCGTGGTATGGTGTACCTTCTAATTCATGGTATAGAGTATCTTGTGAGGCACAGTATCATATACTGCATATGCCATGGTGTGGTGTATATTCTAGTCTTGGTATAGTGTATGCCATGAGACACAGGATGATATACTGCACATGCTATGGTGTGATGCACCTTTTAGGTCATGTTATAGTGGTTGTCATGAGACACAGAATGATATACTGCATTTGCCCTGGTGTGATGTGCCTTCTAAGCCATGGTGTAGATTATCTCATAAAATACTGTATGATACACTGCATATGTGATGGTATGATGCACCGTCTATGTCTTCGCATAGTGACTCTCGTGAGGCACAGGATGATATACTGCACATGCCATGGTATGATGCACCTTATATGTCATGTTATAATGTACCTCATGGGACACAGTATAATTATAGTGCATAACTCATGGTATAATGTACCTTCTAAGTCATGGTATAGTGTATCTCTTGAGACATATGATATACTGCACATGCCATAGTATTATGCACCTTGTATGTCACGTTATAGCATATCTCATGAGACACAGTATAATATAGTGCATAAGCAATGGTATAATGTACCTTCATAAGTCATGGGAGGGTGGCCTAATGGTTAAGGTATTTGCCTTACAAACACAAGGTGCAGGGTTTGAGTCTCACAAGGGATAATTGGCTAGGCTTAAAATGGCTTGCAAGGGCAGTTAGCTTAGTACCAATCTATGAACCTATGAACCTATGGTATAGTGTATCTCTTAAGGCATAGTGTGATATACTGCATATGCAGTGGTTTGATGTACCTTCTAAATCATGATATAATGTATCTCATGAGATATAATTTGATATACAGCTGATGCCGTGGTATGATGTACCTTCTAAGTCATGGTAACATAGACCCTATTTAAGGCAGATGAATAAAAAAAAATAGTAGTGCAGAATTACAGTCACAGCAGCAAAAACAGTAGAAAATTAAGCAACAGTACAGTGAAAAAACAGTACACAAGTGTCTCATTTTGTATTTAAGCACCGCATTTGCATGGGTTTGTGTTCAGTTTGTGAGAGCTGCTCAGAGTTTGGCATTCTAAAGCAAAGATCAGAAGTGCATCTAAGAGAATCTAAGGCATCCAATGAACTCTTCTAAACATATGTTGAGTTTAAGCCTTTTTTTGCACTTGTGTACTGTTTTTTCACTGTACTGTTGCTTAATTCTCTACCTTTTTTGCTGCTGTGACTGTTTAATTCTGCACTACTATTTTTTTTTATTCATCTGCCTTAAATAGGGTCTATGTTAAATCAGTGAATGCTTAAAAAAGTGAACGCTGATTTATTGACCCTCTTTCAGCAAAAACTGAAAATCCCAAACACTCGGAACAGCGATTTTTTTTTCCCTAGGGAAAAAAATCGCTGTTCCACAAAAAAAAAAAAAGAAAAACCCTACTTAAATATACCAACTCCAAAATTGCACCACATTGGAGGAAATGGCAAAATCCCAAAAACGGCCCAGTGATTTCTTTTCCCTGGAAAAAAAAAAATCACTGTTCCGAGTGTTCGGGATTTTAAGCTTTCGCTGAAAGTGGGTCGATAAATCAGCATTTGATAGGCTAGATTCACACTTGCGGAATCTAAACTGTTTGATACCAGCACTAAAACCAGTCATCCTACATTAAGAGGGGCCCCTGCACCCTTGTGGCAGAAGTGTGTAGCTCAGGGCCCATCTGACTTGGAGATTGCTAGGATATGGGCTCTATGAAGTGCTTTTCTATTGGTAGATTGTGTTAGAGCTGTTTAAATTTGCTTGTATTTATACACCGCATTTATACAGTTTGCACTCAGTTTGGTGGAGATTCTTGTAGCTGCACATTGTTCAACGAGGTTTAGCACTACCCTGTATAGATGCAAAGGCTTAGAAAGACAATTTTAACCTAGATAAATGCTAGTGTGCCATCCTAAGATTCCCTGCTTCTTGCCGTGCAAGGCAGCTGCTCAGTGCTGCCCAGAGAGCAACTCAGCTGTGTATTTTGATGCATTGATGCAGGTTTCTACCCATAAACCTCCCTTAGATTTGCTGATTTTACTAATTCTACAGCTGAACCTGGCCCATGTAGCCCACCCCCTACTACTTATTACAGAATACACCTGACATAATAGAGAGTTTCCCACCATTTCTCCAGCCAGCCTGATAGACATGGGCATCCTAAGACAATGTAGCAGTTGCCTCGTGTATACTGACAACCTATTACTCCTAAAACATACAAATACAATATGTGAGAGATGTATCTACACTATGAATCTGGAAGCAATGCTATCTGTCTCTCATATAACAACAAACCAGATACCAAACAGGTTGCCAGCACACACATTTCACCTCTTCCACAAACCAAGCGCACACAACACATAAACCCACATATATGGAGGTACTCATTAGAAGTATGCCAAAACAGCAGAGAACTCCCAAGTGCAAACCTTCTGCACACAATACAGTCCCAACAGAATCCACTACACATAAAAACACATGCATCAGTGTCCCACCCAATAAGCCTCTAAGACAAAACACTTCAAAACCAAATGTCTTGGTCATAGGTGACTCCATAATGAGACACACCTAATGGAGAAATGAAAAGTCAGCAAGCAAAGGAGAAATCTCACCAAGGCGAAACTAATATATAAACTGTATTTATATAGCATATATCATGGACAGAAGTAAGTCAAAAACAACAAAAAAAAAGATAGCTGGGGGCACAAGACCCAGGATAAAAAGGTGCCTAATCCTGGTAGGTGCACTGGTGCCAGGACTGGAAAAAATGACAGCGTTGAATCCTCAAAATATGGAAACATTCCTACAATAGGGCCAGGCCAGGCTAGGGGGAGGATGGACCCCCTGTTGTAGAAGGAAGTAGCAGTCCACAAAAATCACAAAAATTGATTAGCCAAAGAAGAGCCATAAAGACGATAGTGTGAACTTTTGAGGATAAGAAAGAAATTATGTATTGTTACTTTTATGTAAAAAGTCCAGAATGTCTAGACACAAGATATACAAAATGATTAAGAGAGAAATTAGAGGAAAGAAAAATACTTCTGCAGGAAAAACTGTCAAAAGTTTCAAATAAAATTTGCATTCATTAATACAGCAGATCTTTGAAAAACAGTATATAGATCAAGAAACTTTGATCTGTTTGGAAAAAGAAGCATCTGAGGAAGTGCGAAAATATAAACAACATAACCTAGAGATATTTGGAAAATATGAAAAAGAAATATGGACATGGGAAAGAGAGATTTGATATGGTGCAATATTTATGCAAAGGAGAAAGCCAAGTTAACTAATATAGAGAAGGCAGTCTCAAAGATATTCAAAGAGAAATCCAGGCAAAGGCATCCAGATATGGAAAATTTAAAAATAAAAATATTAATATCACAAAGATGTAATGTGGAAAAGAAGATTAGTAAAGCAGAAGTTAAAGAAATAGAAGTTGAAGTTATGGAGTGCCTGTGAAGTGAAGGATTTAATGTAGAAGGTCTAACACAGGTTACATCACAGCATGATGAAACGAGTCCCCAAAGTAAGGAGAAACAGGAAGATTAGGAGACATCTGAAAAAGAAATATGGACATGGGAAAGAAAAAGAGATTTAATATGGTGTAATATTTATGCAAAGGAGAAAGCAAAACTAACCAATACAAAAAGAGCAGCACCAAAGATATTTGAAGAAAAATACAGGCAAAAGAATCCTGATATGGAAAACTTTACAATACAAAAAATAGGAAGACTAAGAGGAAAAGTAGAAAAACAGATTACTAATGGAGAAGTCAAAGAAATAGGAATTGAGGCTATGGAGCAGCTGCAAAGAGAAGGATTCACTGTACAAAATCGAATACAGAAAGGATAGAGCAATGGATATCCAACTTAAGGGGAAACCAGTGGAAAAGGAAGCAATTGGTCAGATGCCATATCAAGATATTTTGGAGCCTTCATCAGGAAACCAGTATAAACGTTCACTTGAAGACAGACAACAAGAAAAGGAACAGGAAACTGTGGAAACTCTGATGCAGTCAATGTTGAGGAGTGATAGGACAGTGAGTTTCCATATGACAAAGCAACAGATGACACAGGATGAAATTGAAGAGAATGTGCCACAGGCAGATGCTATAGAACTTTCTACAGAATTCCTGCAGGAAACGGAAAACAAGGGATGTGCCCTTAGTTTGGAAGAAAATGAGCTAAGAGAAGAGTTGCTTTATTTAATGGACATGGATAGATATATTAAGATCAATGAGAGAAATAGACTGCAGAAGGTCAATAAAACCCAAAAGTAAGAAGTCTGATAAAACAAATGAATGCAGTAATTAGGACTGTCCATAGAGATCCATGTGATATAACAGAAGTAAACAGGGTATACTACTGTGCAGTTAAATTAATAACTGATAAATTTCTACCACAAGAACACAAGGGTAGTGAGGGAAAGGAAGGGGAGGAATCAAATACCATCATGGAAGTATCGAATAGAGAAAACTATAAAGCAATTAAGACAAGAAGTGCCACTATTAGAAGATTATAGAAGAGGGAACAGATCAACAAAAACACTAAAAAAGACGAATATTATAAAAGCAATGTGCAGTATTAGAACAGACCAGGATCTATCATACACTATCGCAAATAACAAATTAAAAATTTCAGTACAGACGGAAAAACTTTGAAGATACACAGATAAATATAAGGGAAAATGGGTCTATATTAGAATACCGAACATTCAAAATGTCAAGTGTTCTAATATTGAACCCTATGAATCGAAAATTGAAAACATCGAACATTCAGAACAGCAAATTTTTTCCTAGGGAAAATATTCACTGTTCCAAAACACATACACACAACACAAGCACACCAAACAAACAGCAATCCACACACATACACCTAAACTCTTACACCTAACCCTTCACTAAACTATACATACACCACTAACTATCCACTTACCTTAACCCTAACCCTAAGGTCTGTCACTATCACACAGTCACCTCACCCGTGCCCTAACCCTAACTCCACTACCCTACCCCAACCCTCATGTCCACACAATCGTACACTTACCTGACCTGCGCCCTAGCCCTAACTCACCTAACCCACCCTAACCCTCACATCCACACAATCGCACACTTACCTAAACCCGACCTGCAACTTTCCACCACAGCGCTGAAAATACGAAGCAACAGAAACGGACAACCAAATTCTTTCCCTGGGAAAAAAATTGGTTTTCTGTTTCTTCGATGTTTTCAGCGTTCGCTGAAAACGGGTTGATATAAGAACACTTGAAATTTTGGACGTTCGGTGTTCTAATATAGACCCAGGAAAAGTACAAAATAAGCAATTTATTGCTGACCCAAAAATGTTTTATAGAGAATTGGGAAATAAGGTAAAAGGAATTAAAATATTGCCAAAAAAAGAGGAAGTACATATATTTTGGAGAATTATCTATGAAGATCCTGTGGAACATAACAAAGATGCTAAATGGATTGAAGAAGTAAAGGAAAGAATAAGAAGTTTAAAGGTACAGGATATTAAATGAGATGAAGTAACAGCCAGAGAGATTGAAATGAAGTTGAGAAAGCCGTACCTAACATTTGGTTAAAAGTATTAACATCTTTGCATGAGGATTTAACCATGAGGAAGAACTATTTATATGAACACCCTGAACAGACACCACACTGGCTAACAATAGACAAAACAATGCTCTTACTTAAGAGTCAACCTGCTAGCTACCTTAAAAAATTATAGATCAATAACTTGCCTTCTGACGATGTATAAACTATACACGGGAATTGACGCCGACAGAGTTTATAGTCATTTAGAAGAAAACTCAATTATGGCAGTAGAACAATTTATAGTCATTTAGAAGAAAACTCAAAAGGTCAATAAAAGAAGTCATATGGAACAAAGGATCATTTGTTATTAAACAAAGTTATAGTGGAGAACTGTAAAAAGGAGAAGAATCTAAGTATGTCATGGATTGACTACAAAAAAACATTTGATAGTATCCCACATTCATGGATAAAAGAGTGCTTAATAATATATAAGATACACCCTACACTGACTGACTGGTGAAGGACCAGATGAGAAGGCAAGAAATGTGGAAAAACGTAAATATAGTTGCAATTATAGAAAACTTGCGGAAGAGCCTCATGTTGATCAAGAACAAACGCAGGAAGGGTTAAGGGGAGGTGAATGTACATCAAGAAATGAAAGGTTAATATTGGGAGCCCAAGACAGTGGGCTACATACATGCTAGTTTACAAAGTCCATTGAACATGTGGGAGAAACAGACAAATGAAGGTTTTGTAAAACAGAATTGGAAACAGTCACACACTTTGTTGCTGGTTGCGACACACTAATGGCAGAAGGACTGTATCCGGAAAGGCATAATAATGTGGCAAGACTATTGCACTGGGGATTGTGCAAACATTATAGTACTGAAGTGGCTGAAAAACACTGGAAACATGAGCCACAAAGCATCATAGAAAATGAAGTTCATATCACATGGGATCATCCATTACCAACAGTTGAAAAGATAGATGCTAGAAATCTGGATATAGTGGTCCAAGAAAAGAAGACAAAAGTAACATTGATCACTGAAATTGCCACACCCAGTGAATATATTGTCTTGCATACAGAGAGACACAAAGTCATAAAATACCAGGATCTGCAGGCAGAAATGAGAGCAATGTGGAAGAAAGATACCCAGACAGTTCCAATAGTAGTAGGAGCAATGAGTCTTATAAAAAAGAATTTACAATCATATTTAGCTATATTACCAATCCATGTAACCCCATACAAATTGCAGAAGGAGTCATTACTGGGCACATTGCGGGTGCTACGAAGAGCATTTTTGGCTGATATCAAAGATTGAAACAATACTAATTTCATGAGCTTTAATCGTACTTTGACTTAGGAATGGGATCCATTCCTGCCATGGTATTAGAAACCCAAAGACTTGGAGAAATTAAAAAGAGACACACAGATGTCCTCTTCACCAGGCTGAACGAGGAGAAGGTCACTGTCAGCTGCCTGTCAAGTGCCAGGATCCGACAGCTCACGCACACACTCAAGTCTATCAGCAGCAAGTACTGTTATGACTCTATCATAGCCCACATTGGAATGAATATCCTGCGACATACTTCACTCTATCACTGTACTATATGGAGAGAGACATAACTGAGCTTTCAGATTATGTGCCCCGGGCAGGTATAAAAGAGCCTAAGCAACATTTTAACTTCACCCAGGATGATGCCTCAGTGCAAACAAAAAATGACTAACTTCAACAATTGGCTTAGCTTCTGGTGTCAATCTGGGGATCCAGTATCTGTCAGCCTGGGAAGATATGATCAACAGATCATGCTGTTTTGCCAGAGAGGGTCACTTCTGTCACTTCTTGGCTTTTGGTTACTGGCAAAGGTACTTGCTTCCCCCATAGTGCCTGTTTTAGGAAATGTCATACGAACAAAATTCCTGATGTAAAGATATTCTCTAAAGACAAACTCAAGGTTATGCTACTTAATGCTAGGGGTCTAAATCAGAAACTGCATTCACTGGAAGCATTCCTTACTTTGAAAGATGCTGATGTCTGTGAAGTCACAGAGACATGGTTCAAGGTTGCAGAGTATACCCAGGCCATGCAAGGCTACAATGTTTTCCACGCATTCAGACTGCAAAATGAATGTGAAAGATTCAAAGGAGGAGGTGTATACATCTTCATCAAAAGACAAATACACCTCAAGGCTGGTTAAACAGTATGACTCCCTAGAGTTATTCCAAGTCCAACTGACTGTACTAAAGACCTCCCTCCATGTCATTGTTAGCTATAGGTCCCCCATCATGAACAATGAAAACCACACTGCCTACCTGGATCTACTTGGGTCACTCATAATATAGCCAAACTACTATCCCATCGATTATAAAACATAACTGAGCACAAACATGCTCACCCTACATTCCTGGACTTTATTAACACAAATGCTCTGGAACAGATAGTAAACACCCCCACAAAGGGCTCTAATGTCCTTGACCTAGTACTCACTAACATGGGGGATTACCCATCTAATGACACCCATGTGAGGGGGCACTCCCGAGTAAAGTGCGATCATAAATCAGTCTTGTTTGAAGTAACGATCATGCCTGACCTCCCTCAGGAGCAAAAAGGTTGAAAAATGTCTCCAAAGCAAACTCTAGCCTCCTAAGCTGTGGCTTGGCATAAATAATTTCAAACTCCCTGCCACCACTGACAGCAATTACTCCTATTCAGAGGTGTGCACAAATGCCCTGTATAAACACCTATACAAATGTATAGACTCAGCTCTACCTGAGCAGATCAAAACAAGGTCCTCAAAAAAAAAAAAAAAAAAAAAAAAACAAGCCACCCTGGTGGACATCTAGCATTAACAAGTTATACAACAAGAGCAAGAAACTGCTGTCAAAGAACAGGAGGGAACAGTCTCAGCAGAGGAAGAAAAACATCCACAGTTTGAACAAACAGATTAGATATCTTGTAAAGTCCTATAAAGCTAATCAGGAAACTAAATTAACATCCCTAGCTAAGGATAATCATAAGACATTCTTTAGCTATGTCAAAAATTTAAAAGAGAAGGCCCAGCTTTGTGCTGGATTAGTTGTGGAGGGCACCACTCATACTGAACCTGAGGACATTGCCAACCTGCTAGCAGACAGGTTTGGTGAAAACTTCACTCCCCTGTACCCAACAATAATACTCCAAAGCATACCTGCCACCAGTCTTCTATCTAGTATGTCCAAAGAGCAGGTCATAACTGCATTCTCCATGGCTAAAAACACAGCCTCTATGGGACCAGATAACATCCCAGGCTGCTTAGTAAATGGTCTAAAACAGGAGTTAGTGGAATCACTGGGCACTCTCTTCAACCACAGTCTAGGTACTGGTTTTGTCCCAGTAAAGTGGAAAACAGCAACCGTAATACCCTTGCACAAAGGGGATCCCTCAACTGTCTCGGGGAACTATAGACCAACAAGCATAACCAGCCTTATCTATAAGGCCATGGAGAAAATCATCATGGACCTTATCATCAAGGGTATAGGAGACCTTCAAACCTTGACCTGACCCAGTTAGGCTTCGTTAAGGGAAGATCATGCCTTTTAAACCTAGTGGACTTCTTTGAGAATGTCACCAAAGGCCTGGATGAAGGCAAAGCAGTGCATACTGCATATCTTGATTTAGCTAAGGCCTTTGACACAATCAGTCACTCATGCATCATTGAGAAACTCACCCAGCTGGGGATTAACCCACATGTTATTAGATGGGTAGCCAACTGGCGCACTGACAGAATGCGTACAGTCAAAGTTGGCAATTCCACCTTTACCCGCAGACCTGTTACTAGTGGTGTTCCACAAGGATCTGTGCTAGGTCCCCTACTGTTTGGAATCTATTTCTCAGATGTCCAGGTGAAAAAAGATGGCCTCTGTCTTACCAAGTTTGCTGATGAGTGCAAACTGGGTGTAATCATTGAATTCTCAATGATGTCAACATACTACAAAATGGGCTTACACAGACAAATGATTGGTGACAAAGCCACAGTCTTAAACTTAATGCAAAAAATGCATTATCATCCCCTTTGGCAAAGGAGAAGTACCTGCAAATTACAACATTAATAAACCACCCCAAGTTCAAACCTAGGGGTCAGAGATTTGGGAATTCTGGTGGATAGTTACCTTAACTTTGATCATCATGTAGGGACCTTAACCTAGACTGCAACATTAACAGAACATGATGGAGAGTCAGATATGTCTCTCAAAGGTTGTCACTCCTCTGGAACAAACTCCCAATTCATGTAAAACAGAGCTCCTCAATGACTTTACTTAAGTGTAACTTGGACAACTGGATAGGAAACCATACATTTACCCTCGGGTTTTATTTATGTCTTTGTTAAACAGGGGCAACAGGTGCTGATCATAGATTTGCATGCAAATATATACTATATGTCTCAGTCTATAGGGGAACAAGGGTATAACATGGTCAGGCTTGTTAAGGCCCTAAGGTCAATAGCCCAGTAACCTCTGATGATTCTATAATCCAATGAGACCTGTTATGATATGCTGCTCATGCCATGGTATGATATACATTCTAAGTCATGGAATAGTGTACCTCATGAGATGCAACATGATATACTGTTCATGCCATGGTATAATGCACCATTTAACTCATTCACTCCAATGAATCTCAGAAAGTTTGCACTGTTACTTCTAATTTGTGGAGCCTAAGCCTTTTGACAGAATCAAATTATGTCCTCACATTTTAAGCAAATGTTCATATCTCTGGAACCATAGTAGTTACGAAAAAAGTATAAATGGCAAACTCTTCAGCACAAACTATTTTTACAGTGGTAGTATTCTTTAGGTTCTAGGTCTTAAAATGAATTTTATAAGTCACAGTAAACACAGTATCTATTACATTTGTAATATTTTATAAACAATGTACAAGATCTCTGCAACCATTCAAGTTACACACATACTGTCAGCAACATTTTAATTATCTAGCTGACAGCTTTTATATGAGGCTAAGGAGCTCCATCTGTGTTACTCAGTTGTTGAGATATTTAGAAAAATGTGAAAATTATATCTATATAAATTAATATAATAAAGACAACAGTTAATATCTATTTAACTGCACTAGGCAGAGGTCAAATATTAATGGAGTTGAGTTTGCCATTGTGTAAGCTTTAAGATGGAATATTTTAAAACCTTGCACATAGCCTATTTTTAGAATTATTGATGCAAATATGAACAAGCAATATTTGACGCCTAGAGGTGTCAGTAGGAGTTAACTGCTGACACACCTGGAGGCGTCACTCAGATGTAAAGTGTTGGTATAGTGTATCTCATGAGATATAATATGATATAGTACATTTGCCATGGTATTGTGTATCTTCTAAGTCATAGTATAGTATAACTCATGAGACAAACAATCAGTCACTCTTTCGGCTTTTCCCAGTTAGGGGTCACCACAGCGAAACTCTGGTTTGCTAATGATTGGCAGTGGATTTTTATGGTGCCGAGTTGCCAGCCCGATGCCCAACCTTCAAAGACGGCACACCCATTCACACACGCATCTACCTGCATGTCTTTAGACATCACTTGACCATGGGGAGGACATGCAGACTCCACACAGGAGGCACGCCAGGCGAGAATCGAACAGGAGAACCTCTTGCTGTGAGGTGACAATGCTAACCGCTGCAACATGGCATGTCCAGTGTATCTTACACACTATACCATGAGGTGTGTTATACAATGGTATATGGAGTATATCATTCTTTGTCATGAGACAAAGAATGATATACTGCATATGCCATTGTATAATGTACCTCATGGTATAGTGTGTAAGATACACTGGACATGCCATGTTATTATAGACCTTTTAAGTCATAGTATAGAGTATCTTATGAGACATAGTATGATATACTATATGCATCATGGTATGATGTACCTTCTAAGTCATGGTATAGTATATCTCATGAGATGCAGTATGATATACTGCATATGTCACGGTATGGTCTACTACTAAGTCATGGAGTAGCATATCTAAGGAGACATAGTATGATACACTGCATATGTTGGGGTATGATGTACCTTCTATGTCAAGGTATAATGTTTCTCATGAGACATGGTATGACATGCTACATATGCTGTGGTGTGATGTACCTTTATAAGTCATGGTATAGTGTATCTCCTGAGACATGGCATGATATAGTGCATATACCGTGGTATGATGTACCTTCTAAATCATGGAATAGAATATCTTATGAGACACAGTATCATATATTGTATATTTCATGGTATAATGTAACTTTTAAGTCTTGGTATAAAGTATCTCATGAGACACAGTACCATATACTGCATATGCTATAATGCATCATGGGATAGTGTATATCATGACACACAGGATGATATACTGCAAATGCCATGGTATGATGCACCTTCTAAGTCATGGTATAGTGTATATCATGGGACACAGTAGGATATTGTGCATTTGTTGTGGTATGATGTACCTTTTATGTCATATATAGTATATTTGATGAGACACAGTTATGATATAAGGCATATGCTGTGGTAAGATGTGCCTTCTCAGTCATTGTATAGTGTATCTCATGAGACAGAGGATGATATACTGCATATGCTGTGGTATGATACACTCTGTATACCATGGTATAGTGTATCTCATGAGACACAGTATGATATACTGCATATGTCATGGTATGATGTACCTTTATAAGTCTTAGTATAGTGTGTCTCATGAATCAGCATTATATGATGCTCATGCCATGATATAGTGTACCTTCTAAGCCATGGTATGATGTATCTTATGACACAGTATGATATACTGCATATGCTGTGGTAGGATGTACCTTTTATATCATGGCATAGTGTATCTGCTGAGACACTGTATGATATACTGGATATGCCATAGTACTAAGTACCTTCTGAGTCATAGTATAGTGTTCCTCATGAGAGACAGGATACCATGGAATGATGTACCTTCTTAGTCATGCTATATTGTATCTCTTGAGCCACAGCATGGTATACTGCATGTGCTGTGGTATGATGTGCCATCTTAGCCATGGTATAGTGTATCTCTTGACAACCAGTATGATATACTGTATGTGCCTTCATGTAATGTACATTCAATGTCATGGTATAGTGTATCTCAAGAGACACAGTATCACACACTGCATATGTCATAGTATGGATTCCCTTCTAAGTCATGGCATACTGTAGTTACTGAGACACACAGTGATATACAGCATATGCCAGGGCATGGCATACCTTCTGAGTCATGCTGTAGTGTATCTAATGAGACACAAGATGATATATTATGTATACCATGGAATGATGTACCTTATAAGTCATGGTATATTGTAGCTTATGAGATACTGTATGATATACTGCATGTGCCATGACATACAGTAGGTTTATAGGTTCACAGGTGTTTACTAAGCTAACAATCACAAGGGCCTTTTTAAGCCTAGCCATGCATCCCAAATCTCTGACAAGTTCTGATACCCTTGATAAGTGCACGCATGGGCCTGGGAGATTAACCATTTACAGGTTACCTGTTTGCATCAGAGACATGGGTGCCAAACCAGGGGTGAATTTCTGGTTTCCCATCCAATTGTCTAAGTTGCACTTGAATTGGATTAGGGAGGAACTCTGCTTCACATGGATGGGGAGCCTGTTTCATAGACAGGGTAGTCTCTGGAATACATGTCTATCTCTCTAGCGGGTCCTAGTTATATCACAGGCAAGGTTTAAGTCTTTAGAATGGGTAATTCTGGTGGCTTGTTTTGTGGACATGCAGGAGGTCCATCAGAGTGCATTCTGACAATGGCCTTTATGCCAGATGTGGATCTCCCCTCAAAAGCCTGTAGAAGACAGAATGCAGTGATAGGACCTTGAGGTGATTTGCATAGGACATTTTACTTACACTCTGTAGCTTTTAGTAAGGAATCTCTGTGGACATTCCAATTGATGGATATGCCTGGTTAGGTACATACCAGATGGGGCATTGTACTCGATGATAGGTCTGATGAATGTTGAATACAGTGGAACAATGACTTCTTTAGACTTTGATGCCATACCTTTGTTTATAAGTTGCACAATATAGAATGATTTCCTCACTGCTGTAGACACATGATGGTCAAAGGCTAGATTACTATCTATGTGTGTCCCTAAGTCCCTGACTACTGGGTCAACTCTAAGGGGTGTGTTGCCAATATGATAGCTATCAGGGATGGATCACTTCCCAAAGGATACTGTTATGGCTTTCTTGGTATTTAGTTTTAGTGCATGGCTTTGACACCAGTTGTTTGACTGTGTCAGCCCCTCCTGGAGAATATTTGTATCAGTGTGAGATTCAATGACAGTTCCTAACTTGCAATCATCTGCAAATTTAGTCAGCCAGAGTCCACTGACATTGGCTTTGACTTCTGAGAAGTAAATGCCAAAAAGGAGTGGTCCAAGGACTGATCCCTGAGGGACTGCACTTGTGACTGGCCTCTTTGTAGAGGTGGACTCCCAGTTCTAACTTCCTGGGTCCTGTCTGTGAGCCAGTTGGCTATCCACTGGGTGACATATGGGTTCGTACCTAACCTCCTGAGTTTAACAATGCCCGAGTGGGGTATTGTGTCAAATGCCTTGGCCAGGTCAAGGTAGGCAGTGTGAACAATTTTGCCCTCCTCCATTGCTTTGGTAACCTTCTCAAAGAAGTCCACCAGGTTGAGTAGACAGGATCTGTCCTTGATGAAACCAAACTGGGTTGAGTCCAATGTCTGGAGGTTTACTATATCTCTATTGATGATCTCCATGATAATTCTTTCCATGGCTTTACATATAAGACTAGTGAGACTTTTGGGTCTGAAGTTTCCAGGGTCTGTAGATGGCCCACCTTTGTGCAGAAGGATGACTGTTGTCTTTCTCCATTCATGAGACACAAAACCTTTTTGGAGGCTACAGTTAAATAATAATTCCAGAGGCCCTGCTAGATAATGTTTCAGGCTATTTAGAAGGCATCCTGGGATATTCTCTGGGGCCATTCATACAGTGTTCTTGGTCTTAGAGAGCACATTAAGGACCTGTTCTGTAGTTATAGTAGGGGTAGTTAGATTTGATGATATTTCCTGAGGGAAGGTTGGGGGAGAGAGAGGAATAAAGTTGGAGCTGAATTTATCAATCAGGATGTTTGCTAAGTCTTCGGGCTCAGTATAGGTGGCTCCATTTGCAATGAGCTCGGTACAGAATTATGTATTACCGTTGAAGTTGTGGACATAGCTAAAGAATGCTTTGTGGTTGTCCTTGGTGTGGGAGGCCAAACTTACCTCCGATTAAGCTTTGGTAGACTTTATTTGCCCTCTGAGTTATTTTAGTTTGATTAGAGTGCTTTTATCCTGCTGGGTGCTGTACCTCCTAATTGTTTCCATGATTTTCTTCCACCTGTTATACAGCCTACTGATTTTGTGATTCCACCAGAGTGGCTTGTTTTTTGAGTTAGTTCTGTACTTCTTCCTGGTAGGTACAGCTGCCTCTGTGCAGCTACTAACATGCTTGTACAGAGTTTCTTTGAACAGTTCTGCATAGGCAGCAGTGCTCACAGAGTTTATTGGGGGTTGACATTTTGCCAGATTCTTACATAATAGCAGGAGGTTAGCCCTAGAATAGTTCCTGAATATTCCAGGTTTAGCTGGGGGTCCAGGTTTTATTTTTACTTCAAAGGAGTCCATTTTGTGTTCTGACCTTACCAGAGAAGGCATTACAGTAGGGGATGTGCAGCACTTTCCCATATTAGTGAGGACCAGATTCAGTATGGTTGCACTCCTAGTTGGTGTATTGGCTATCTGGTCCAGGGAGTTTATGTTTACAAAATCAAGGAATCTCTGTGCATGTACATTTGGTGTCGTATAAGATTCCTAATTAATAGTGGAGTAATTAGTCACCCATGAATATGGTATTGGGTTGGATGGTTAGTATTTCTAATAAGTATAAATACATAGTATGGGTTTCCTGGGTCACGGGGGGGGAACCTATAGCTTGCAAGGAAGTGGTACCCTCTAATCATGCTATAGTGTATCTCATGAGCCTTAGCATAACATATTGTATATGTTATGGTATGATGTACCTTCTATGCATTGTGGAGAGTATCTCATGAGATACCATATGATGTATTGCATATGCCATGGTATGATGTACCATTATAAGTCTAAGTTTAGTGTACCTCATGAGACACAGTATAGTATACTGCATATACTGTGATGTGATGTACCTTCTAAATCATGTTATAGTGCGTCTCATTAGAGACAGTATGCTATACTGCTCTTACCAGAGTATGATGTGCCTTCAAAGTGATGGTATAGTGTATCCCATGAGACAAAGTAAGATATACTGCATATGCTGCGGTGTGATGTACCTTCTGAGTTATGCTATAATGCATCATGGGATAGTGTGTGTCATGAGACAGTATTATGTTGTGGTATGATGTGCTTTCAAAGTCCGGGTATAGTGTATCTCATGAGACACAGTATGATGCACTGCTCATACAGTGGTATAATGTACTTTCTAAGTCATGGCATAATGTATCTCCTGTGACACAGTATGCTATGCTGCTCATGCCATGGAATGATGTACCTTGTAAGTCATGGTATAGTGTTAATAATATACTGGGTATGCCAGGAAATTATGTACCTTATAAATCATAGTATATCTCATGAGACATATTATGATATGCTGCTTATGCTGTGGTATGTTGTACCTTCTAAGTCATGGTACAGTGTGTCTCATGAGACACAGTATGATATACTGCTCATGCCGCATTATGATGTGCATTTGAAGTCCTTGTATAGTGTATCTTATGAGATACAGTATACTCATGCTGTAGTATGTTCTACTTTCTGAGTCATGGTATAGTGTATCACATAAGACATAGAATGATATACTGCTCATGCTGTGGTATGATGCACCTTCTACGTCATGTTATAGTGTATCCAATCAGACATAGTATGAAGTAATAGATATGCCATGGTATTATGTACCTTTTGAGTCATGGAATAGTGTTTCTGACTAGACACAGGATGCCATGGAATGATGTATGTTCTAAGTTATGGTATAGGGAATCTTGGGAGACATAGTAGAATATACTGCATATACCTTGATATGATGTACCTTCTAATTAATGGTTTAGTAAATCTCATGAGATACATTATTATATACTGCATATGCAGTAGTATGATGCACCTTCTAAGTCATGGCATAGTGTATCTCATGGGACATAGTATGATACACTACATATGCCATGGTAAGCCGTACCTTTATAAGTCATGGTATAGTGTATCTCTTGATATGCAGTGTGATATACATCATATGTTGTTGCTGGATGTTCCTTCAAAGTCATGGTATAGTGTGTCTCATTAAGCATAGTATGATATACTGCACATGCTGTGGTATGATGTACCTTTATAATTCATGGTATAGTGTATCTCATGAGACACAGAAGGTTAATGTGCATATACCTTGGTGTGATGTACCTTCAAAGTCATGGTAGAGCGTATCTTATGAGACAAAGTATTATATACCACATATGCTGCTGTATGATATACGTTCAAGTCATGATATGGTGCATCTCATGAGATATGGTATGATATACTCCATATGTCATGGTATGATGTACCTTCTAAGACATGGTACAGTTTATGTCCTGAAACATAGTATGATATATTGCATGTACCATGGTATGATGTACCTTTATAATTCATGGTATAGTGTATCTATTGAAACATGGTATGATATATACTGCATATACTGTGGTGTGATGTACCTTCTAAATCATGGTAAAGGTATTTTGTGAGACACAGTATAATATACTGCATATGCTGTGGTATGATGCATCTTCTATGTCATGCTATAGTATATTTCATGTGACACAGAATTATATACTGGATACGTCATGGTATTGGCATGATGAACCTTGTGAATCAAGCCATATTATATCTTGGGATACACAGGATGATATGTTGTTTATGCCAGGGAATGATGTACCTTCTACATCATGGTACAGTGCATCTCATGAGTCATAGTGAGATATGCACATATGCCGTGGTCTGATGTACCTTGTACGTCATGATATAGTGTATTTTACAGCATACAGCATGTGTTATGGCATGATGTACCCTCTCAGTCATTTATATAGTGTAGCTCATGGGACACCATATGACATATTGCATATGCCATCATATGATGTACATTTATAAGTCTTAGTACAGTGTATCTTCTTGAGACACAGTATAATATAATACATATACCATTGGGTGATGTATCTTTGAAATCATGGGATAGTGTGTGTCATGAGACACAGTATTATGCCATGGTATGATGTGCCTTCAAAGTCATGGTATATTGTATCTCATGAGACACAGTATGATGCACTGCTCATGCAGTGGTATAATGTACATTCTAAGTCATGGTATAATGTATCTCCTGTGACTGCCATGGTATGATGTACCTTGTAAGTTGTGGTATAGTATGCATCATGAGACACAATATGATATACTGCATATGCTGTGGTTTGGTGCACCATTTAGCTCATGAGACATGGAATGATATAGTGCATATGCCGTGGAGTGATGCATCTTCCATGTCATGCTGTGACGTATCTAATAAGACACAGTATGATATATTGTGTATATCGTGGTATGATGCACTTTCTATGTCTTGATCCAGTGTATTTCAAGAGACACAGGATAATACACTGCACATGCCAAGGTTGTTTGCACCTTGTATGTCATGTTATAGTGCACTCAGGAGACACAGTATGATATACTACATATTCTGTGGAATAATGTCATTCTAAACCATAATATAGTGTATTTCATTAGACATAATTTGATGTACTGCTCACGCTGTGGTATGATGTACCTTCTAAGTCATGGTATAGTGTGTTTCATGAGACCTAGTAAGATATGGTGCTCATGCCACAGTATAATGTACAATCTAAGTCATAGTGTAGTGTATCTCATGAGACGCAGTATGATATACTGTTCATGTAGTGGTATAATGTACCTTTTAAGTTAGGGTATAGTGTATGTAATGGCACACAGTATGATATATTGCATATGCTATGGTATAATGTACCTTCTAAGTCAAGGTGTAGTGTATCTCATGAGACATAGTATGGCATGCTACATATGCTGTGGTATGATGTAGCTTGTAAGTCTTGGTATAGTGATTCTCATGAGAAACTGGATGATATGCTGCACATACCATTGTCTGATGCACCTTCTAAGTCAAGATATAGTGTATCTAATGAGACATAGTAAGATACATTGCATATGCCATAGTATGATGTACCTTCTAAGTGCAGGTATAGTGTATCTGATGAAACATAGTATGACATACTGCATATGATGTGGTATGATGTACCTTGTAAGCCTTGGTGTACTGTATCTCAAGAGACACAGGATGACATGCTGTGTATGCCACAAAATGATGTACCTTCTATATCATGGTACAGTGCATCTCATGAGTCATAGTATGATATAATGCATTTACTGTGGTATGATGTGCCTTCTAAGTCATGGCGTAGTATATTTTATGTCATACAGTATGATATACTGTATGTAGCCTGGCATGATGTACCCTTTCAGTCATGGTATAATGTCTCCCATTAGACACCATGTGATATATTGCATATGCCATGGCATGATGTAACTTCATAAGTCTTGGTATATTGTATCTTCTAAAGACACTGTATAATATACTGCATATGAAGTGTTATGAAGTATCTTCTATTCATGGAATAGGGTGTCATGAGATACAGTACAATATACTGCATATGAAGTGGTATGAAGTATCTTCTATTCATGGAACAGTGTGTGACACAGTATGATATACTGCCTATGACATGGTATGATGTACCTTTATAAATCTTGGCATAGTGTATCTCATGAGAAACAGTATGCTATACTGCATATGCCATGGTATAAGGTACCTCCTAAGTCATTGTATAGTTTATCTTCTGTGATGCAGTATGATATACTGCTCATGTGATGGTGTGTTGCACCTTCTAAGTCATGGTATAGTGTATGTCATGAGACAAAGTATGATATACTGCATAGGCTTTAGTATGATGTACATTTATAAATCTTGGTATAGTGTATCTCATGAGAAACAGTATTATATACTGCATATTTCATGATATAATATACTTTCTAACTCATGTGACACATCATGATATACTGTACTGTACACTTTGAAATATTTCTTACACTAAGAGGTGATTTCTTACAGTACAATGATTTCAAGAGTATTACAGTACTCAAGAGACTTATTTAGCAAATTTCAATTATTCCAAGGCTTGTTGTGCTATTGGTTATAGTTGCAAGTGCTGGCATGCATTTCTGGCATATGTATATGTGTGTATGTCCATGCATACTTGCAAAAGCCTTCATTGGTATGTGTTAATATGGCATATGGATTTCGAAAGCTATCACCACTGGTGTTTGATCAGAATATTGCAGAGAATTGGAGAATATTTGAGCAACAGTATGACATTTTTATACAAGCAGCTTATTCTGATAAAGATGCATGCACCACGGCATTCATTTTGTTAAACCTAGCTGGGTCAGAGGCCATTGAAAGAGACCATTCATTTGTGTATGCACCAGCAGTATATGAGGGAGAAGCAGAAAACTGTCATATTGTTATGCAATCTGAATCAAGAGAAAACCCCGAGTGTTTGAAGCACTAATTCAGGGTAACGTGTAACCCCCAGACAAATATTACATTTGAGAGGCATTTTTTATACAAAAGATCAAAAAAAAAATCGGGAAACTTTTACAACTTATATAACTGACCTGAGAAACAAAGCTAAAATGTGTCCTTTTGGTGACTTAAAAGATGAGTTAATGAAGGACAGGCTTGTGTGTGGTATTAATAGTGCTGCAGTAACAATGTTTTGCTTTCTGACAGTGATTTAATGCTGAGCAAAGCTATTGAGATTTGTCAAATCCATGAAGTTACAGAAAGGCACACAAGTATGCTTGCAAGTGATAAGAGCACGGTTTCAGCAGGCTCCAGAGAAAATGTCGACAGCATGCAACATGTGGCTAGCAGAGGCAGGCCTAAGCACATGGCAGCTGCAACAGGTTGTCCTGGGAGGAGACATAGTTTTCCAGCAAGGTTTAAGAAAAGGACATACTCAGTGCAGTACAAGAGTGAGTCAGTAAAACCCAAATCCAACTTTATTATTAACTGTTGCAATTGTGGTGCCAGTCATGAGTCTAAAAGAGCGAAATGCTTAGTATTTGGTCAGCAATGCCACAAGTGTAAAAAATGGAACCATTTTCAAAAGTTTTACAAATCAAGTAAACCTTACACAGTTATAAAGAAAAGTCAAAAACTTTATAGGCTCCATGAATAAGAACAAGGCAAATTTATGATCAGATTACCAAAGAAAAAAATGCATTTCCAAAGGCAAGTTAAACAATTTCTCCTGAGAATCTCCCAGGCTTCATCAGAACAATGTAAAACACAATACCCTTTATGTTTGTGAGCATAAAGAAAAGTCACTTGAAAAAGCAAGTTGATCATATGGAGAGCTGAAATTCTACTTTCTATGTAAATGGTGTATCAGTAATTGGTGAAAAGGTTGATGCAGTGAATTTGTTGGCAATAAATGAAGTGTTTTGTACTGTCCAGATCAATGGTAAATCCACCAAGCTCAAAGAAGATTCTGGTTCAAAATGGAATGTTATGTCAGGAGACACATTTGCTAAGGTAAGAGCTGGTGAACAACTCAATGTGGTTAGTTGTGCAAAACTCATTGCTTATGGAGGTGAAGAAATTCAAACAGAAGGCTCAGTAGTGCTTTAAAGTTATTGGGATAGGAACTGTCACAGCTTACTGTTCTTTGTAGTCTGAAGACCTGTACAGTCATTATTGGGTCTCAAAGGCAGTTTGAGAATGAATTTTCTTTCCTTTACCCAAGAAGTTCATCATATAAGCACATCTCCTAGTTCCAATTTTACTGAAGCCATTTTCTCAGAGTATGCTGACGTTTTCAATGACAAGTCAGGCAAACTTCCAGTTGTGTATTCCATGAAGTTAGGCCCAGAGGTCAGTCCAGTAGTCAGACCAGCACAAAACATTCCAATAGCTATGCAGAATAAAGTTAAAGCTCAGCTGGATAAAATGGTGCAGCAAGGTGTAATTTGTCCTGTCACAGAACCAACTGCATGGGTGTCATCCATGGTAGCAGCCCACAAAAAAGGCTTAGATGAAATCAGAATATGTATTGACCCAAGAGATTTGAACAAAGCATTAAAGATACTGAATCATCCAATGCATACAGTTGAGGAAGTCACAGCCCTAATGCCAAATGCCACTGTTTTTCTGTCTTAGATGCAGAAAGTTCATTTTGGCAAGTGATGCTTGATCGCAAATCCTCATTGCTGACTACTTTCAGTACCCCATTTGGCAGATATAGATTCCTCAGGATGACATTTAGAATAAATTCTACAAGTGAAGTCTTTCAGCGAGCAAATTTTTTCAGGTTATCCTTGTGCCATAATAGTAGATGATTTATTGGTCAGAGGCAGTGCTAAAGCGGAGAATGACAGAAACCTTAAGAGAGTTCCAGACAAAGCTTGTGAAGTGAACTGAAATTAAAGCTCAATCCTCTAAAGCAGTGGTTTGAAAACTTTGCAAGCTGGAGGACCCCTTTTGTAAAAAAAAAATTTTGGTGGATCCCTATAGTTTGGATTGTGTTTTTAGACTGATATTAATTAATAATTAATGTTAAACAAAAAACATATTACATATTGTCAGTGGTTTTTAATAAATAAAAAGGTGGTGGTATGCATATGTTGTGTTTGGATCAACCCTCCAACTGCCCCACTCAGCCCCTCAGCACACAGTCATTCCATTGTCCCATTACTTGGCTATTTCTCTGCAATTGCCATAAACACTCTTCAAAACTCTCAGTGTATGTACTGTTTTCTGCTTTACTTCTGCAATGATTACAGATACTTGGATTTAATTTGAAACTTTTATTTCAAATGTTATAGCTCAAACATGGATAGACATTTACTAAACAAAACAATACAATCTCATAATGAAAATAGACTTAGCATTCAAATGTCTCTGGCTTTGAAACTCACATTCACTGAAACAGCATTGAAACCCACATTCAAAGAAAATGCATATGGCCAGTGGCAGATTAAGTTTACCTTTGGGCTGTTTTCATGTCATAGGCCCCTTGCACACATTTTTAAGACTACACAAAAGTTCTCTGATTCACCTTCCTGATTATATAAATAAATTATAATATATAATTAAATTATATCAGTTGTATAATACAGCACCACTTGTTTGAGCATGTTTTAAATTTACAGTTTTTAACAATTTTCCAGTAAGGAATGAAACAATACATATGAACCAATGATGACAAAACTGCCCAGTTCAGAACATTTCAACCATAGAAGGCCATTCAAACTTATGTCATTACAACCCACCAATATCAATCAATATCTACAATCTCTGCAGAAGTAAAAGTTATTTGCATAATTCCACATTAAAGAGATCTGTAACTAATGAAAACTTTGCTTCTAGCAAACAACTTTATATTTCAGTATTTCTTCTACAAATTCAGTGCCTGCTACCTTTGAAGATTAAACTGCCTTCTATGTTACATTAAAAATGGTAAGCTAGTAAAATTACATAGGGAATAGATGGCAAGCTGAAAATAGGTTCATATTTACTACACATCTCATCCAAAGGAGGACATACTCAGGACTGCAACACCCCACCCCCTTAAAATGAAACACAGTATCAGCAATCCATCTACATGCTGTGGGAGTAGAACCCACAGCCGTCTGCATCAAAATACAACTATGCTACCTATTGTACTATTGACACTGCTTTAAAAATCTATACCACAATAGTGATACCATTTCCTAAACAAAACAGCTGCACTTTGTAAACAGACTTAGCATGAGCAGCAGTAAACCTCTCTTCCTTTGAAGCTCACAATTCCTTGAAAATGCACTCAAAACTAAATTCCTTGAAAAATACATCAAAAGGGAGAGAGGATTCAGGCTCTTGTTTCCTGTAGCTAAGGTACAGGGTTTGAGTCTAAGCAAATTGCTAACCACCTGCTAACCCTAACTAGGGCATTTCACTCTCTCAAACCTCTCAAACTCTTAGTGCAAGAATCCGGGCAAAGCCTAAAATAAATACGCACAGATTATAAATATTGCTCTCATGAAATTTGAAAATTGCAAGAATAACAGTATTTATGTTAATATGCATTTTTCTAATCTAAAGCATATGAAGTCTAAAACTCAAATGTCTGTCATTATTTAGCAACTTCAATCCTTTTTATGAGGCATAGACAAAAATATGGGGCAAAAATCTGGACATTCTGCAAAAACCTGGACAGTTGGGTATGCTACGTATCTCTTACATACGCACACACACACACACACACACACACACACACACACACACACACACACACACACACACACACACTCAAACACTTACCTCCCTCCCTCTTTCTCACATATACACCCATGCATGCCCCCCACACACACATACATCCCTCCATCCCTCTTACACACACACATCTCCCTCCCTCTGACACACATACAGACGCCCCTACCTCCATCTTACACACATACACACACACACACACACACACACACACACACACACACACACACACACACACACACACACACACACACATTTTTTTAATTGTACAAGCAAGGCTGGGTGCTGCGGAAGAGCAAAATCCTGGTTGGTACAAGCCCTGAACTCACAGATGCTGCAGAAGTCAGAAATCCAGAAGGTTGCAAGCCCTGAAGTGACAGACCTCTAGAATTTATTGTATGGACCTCATGGGTCCACGGACCACAGTTTCAGAATCACTGCTCTAAGTCATGGTATAGTGTATCTCATGAGGCAAAGTATGATATACTGCTCATGCCATGGTATGATGTACCTTCTAAGTTATGGTATAGTGTGTTTTATGAGACATAGCATGATATACAAAATATATGCCATGGTATGATGTATCATCTGAGTCATCGTATTGTGTATTTCATGAGACACTGTATGATATATTGCATATGCCATGATGTGATGTACCTTCTAAGTCATGGTATAGTGTGTCTTATGAGACAAAGTATGATATATACTGCTCATGCCATGGTATGTTGTACCTTCAAAGCCAAGGTACAGAGTATCTCATGAGACACACTGTCATATACTGCATATGTTGTGGTGTGATGTACCTTCTTATCTTGGTGCTGTGTATGTCATGAGAGAGACACAGGATAGTATACTGCATATGCTGTGGTATGGTGTACCTTCTAAGTCATGGTATCGTGTTTCTCTTGAGACATAGTATGGTATACTGCATATGCCATGGTATGATGTGAATTCTGAGTCATGCTATAGTGTATCTCAGGAGGTATAGTATGAAACACTGGAGATACTGTTGTATTATGTGACTTCTAAGTCAGGGTATTGAGTATGTCATTAGACACTGAAGGATTTAATGCATATGCCATGGTATGATGTACTTTCAAACTCATATCTATGTAGTGAATATGCTAATGTACCTATGTTATGGTGTATCTCATGGGACATAGTATGATACACTGGACATGTGTTATGTACCTTCTAAGTCATGGTATAGTGTATCTCTCAAGATGCAGGATAATATACTGCATATGCCGTGGTATAATGTACCTTGTAAGTCATGGTATAGTGTATCCCATGAGACATGGCATGATATACTGCATATGCCATGGTATGATGTTCCTGCTAAGTCATGGTGTAGTGTGTCCCATGAAATACAGTATGATGTACTGCTCAAGCCATGGTATAATCTACCTTCTAAGTTATGATATTGTGTATCTGATGAGACAGAGAAGGATATGCTACCTATGTTGTTGCATGATGTACTTCCTGAGTCATGCTATAGTGCATCTCCTGAGACACAAGATAATATACTGTGTATGCCAGGGTATAGTATATCTCATGAGAAATATTATGATAGACTACATATGCCATGGTATAATACATCTTATGGGATACTGTATGATATTCTGCATATGCCATGGCAAGATATACCTTCTATGACATGGTATAGTGTATCTCATGAGACACTGTATGATATACTGCATATGGTGTGGTATGATGTACCTTCCAAGTCATGGTATAGTGTGTCTCATGAGACAAAGTGTGATGTACTGCACATACCGTGGTATGATGTGCCTTTGAAGTCATGGTATAGGGTATCTCATGAGACACAGTATGATATACTGTTCATGCAGTGGTATGATGTACCTTCTAAGTCAAGGTCTAGAGTATTTCATGAGACATAGTATCATAATCTGAATATGTCATGATGTGATGTACCTTCTAGTCTTGGTATAGTGTACGTCATGAGACACAGGATGATATACTGCAAATGCTATGGTGTGATGAACCTTCCATATCATGCAATAGTGGTTTGCATGGGAGACAGGATGATATACTGCATTTGCAGTGATATGATGGATCTTCTAAGTCATAGCATAGTGTATCTCTTGAAACCTAGTATGATATACTGCATATTCCATGGTATGAGGTACCTTCTGAGTCATGCTATAGTGTATATCAGGAGACACAGTATGATTAGTGTACATGCCAGGGAATGCTATACCTTCATGTCATGGTACCATGCATCTTATGAGTCATTGTGTGATATACTGCTTATGCCAGGGTATGGTGTACCCTCTAGGTCATTTTTAATTTCTCCAAGTCTTTTGGGTCTCTAATACCATGACGGGAATGGATCCCATTCCTAAGTCAAAGTACGATTAAAGTTCATCAAATTAGTATTGTTTCACTCTTAGATGTTAGCCAAAAGTGCTCTTCGTAGCACCCACAATATGCCCAGTAATGACTCCTTCTGCAATTCGTACAGTGTTACATGAATTGGTAACACATCTAAATACGACTGTAAATTATTTTTTTTAAGACCAGTTGCTCCTACTACTACTAGAACTATCTGGGTATCTTTCTTCCACATGACTCTTGTTTCTGCCTGCAGATCCAGGTATTTTATGACTTTCTGTCTCTCTGCACACAAGACATTGTAGTCACTGGGTGTGACAATTTCAATGATCAATGCTACTTTTGTCTTCTTTTCTTGGACCACTATATCTGGTTTTCTACCATCTATCTTTTGAACTGTTGGTATTGGGTGATCCCATATGATATAAACTTGTATCTCATGAGACATCATAGGATATATTGCATATGCTGTGGTATGATGTTCCTTTATAAGTCTTGGTATAGTGTACCTGATGAGACATGGTATGACAGTGCATATGCAGTGGTATGATATATCTTCTATGTCACGGTATTGTATATGTCATGAGACATAATATAATACACTGAACATACCATGGCATTATGTACCTTCTAAGTCATGGTATAATGTATCTCATGAGATGTAGTAAGATATACTGCATATGTTATAGTATGATTTACCTTCTAAGTCAAGGTATAGTGTATCTGATGGAACATGGAATGACATGCTGTGTATGCTGTGGTATGATGTACCTTGTAAGTCTTGGTGTGCTGTATCTCAGGAGACAGAGGATGATATACTGTGTATGCCAAGGAATGATGTACCATCTACATCATGGTACAGTGCATCTCATGAGTCATAGTGAGATATACTGCATCTGCCATGTTCTGATGTAACTTGTAAGTCATTGTATAGTGTATTTTATGGCATACAGTATGATAAACTGCATGTGTCATGGTATGATGTACTCTCTCAGTCATGGTATAATGTACCTCATGAGACACCATATGACATATTATATATGCCATGGTATGATGTCCCTTCATAAGTCTTGGTATAGTGTATCTTCTTGAGACACAGTATGATATCCTGCATATACCATGGTATGATGTATCTTCTAAGTCATGGAATAGTGTGAGTCATGAGACACAGTATGATACACTGCTCATGCTGTGGTAGGACGTGCCTGTGAAGTTATGGTATAATGTATCTCATCAGACACTTTATGATATACTGCATATATTGTGGTATGATGTACCTTCTAAGTCATTGTACAGTTTATCTTATGAGATGTAGAACAATATACTGCATATGCCATGCCATGATATTCCTTCTAAGTCATGGTGTAATGTGTCCCATGAAACACGGTATGATACACTGCTCAAGCTTTGGTAGGATGCAACTTCTAAGTCATGGTATAATGCATCTCATCAGACACAGAATGATATACTCCTCAGCCATGGCATGATGTACCTTCTAAGTCACGGTATAGTAATTCTCATGAGACATAGTATGATAATATGGATATGCCATGGTATTATGTAATTTCTAAGTCATGGTATAGTGTTTCTCATGAGACACAGGATGGGGTGAAATGATGTACCTTCTAAGTCATGGTACAGTGAATCTCAGGAGACACATTGTGGTATACTTCATATGCAGTGGTATGATGTATCTTCTAAGTGATGGTATCGTTTATCTCATGAGACACAGTATGACATACTGCTTATGCCATGGTATAATATTCCTTGAAAGTCATAGTGTAGTGCATCTCATTAGTCACAGTCTGAGATACTTCTCATGCCATGGTATGGTATACCTTATAAGTCACGGCATACTGTATCTCACAGATTCTGTATGATATACTACATATGCTGTGGCATGATGAACCTTCTATATAATATCATAGGAGATGCAGTACGATGTACTGCATAGGCCATGGTATGCTATACCTTCTAAGTCATGGTATACTGTATCTAATGATAAATAGTAAGATATACGGCATATGCCCTGGTATGATGTACTTTCTAAGTTATGGCATAATATATCTCATGCTATACTGTATGATACACTGGATGTGCTGTGGTATTATGTAACTTTTATTTCATGATACAGTATATCTCATGAGTCATAGTAGCATATGCTGTGGCACAATGTACCTTCTAAGTCATGGTAGAGTGTATCTCTTGAGACTTAATATAATATACTGCATATGCATTGCTATGATGTACCTTCTATGCCATGGTATTGTGTATCTTATGAGACACTAAATATCCCATGGTATGAATTACCTTCTAAGTCATGGTATACTGTATCTCATGAGACTATGTCATGGTATGATATGCTTTCTGAGTCTTGGTATAGTGAGACACTGATTGATATACTTTGAATGCCATGGTGTATGGTACCTTCTACATCATGGCATATTGTATCTCATA
This sequence comes from Protopterus annectens, assembly GCF_019279795.1. NCBI lineage: Eukaryota > Metazoa > Chordata > Ceratodontiformes > Protopteridae > Protopterus > Protopterus annectens. Next base: position 45,045,934 of record NC_056725.1, read on the forward strand.
AGACACAGTATAATATACTCCATATGTTGTACTATGATGTACCTTCTGTGTCATGGTATAGTGTATCTCATGAGACATACTATGCTATATTGCATATGCAGTGGTATAATGTACCTTCTAAGTCATGATATAGTGTATGTCATGATACATAGTATGAAACACCACATATGACTTTGTACCTTTATATATATATATATATATATATATATATATATATATATATATATATATATATATATATGTCATCATCAACATCAGATATGGTATGATATAGTGCATGTGCTGTGATATGATGTACCTTCTGAGTTATGATATAGTATATCTCATGAGACACAGTATGATATGCTGCATATCCTGTGATATGATGTATGTTCATGAGACATAATGTTATATACTGTATATGCAATAGTATGATGCACCTTCTAAGTCATAATATAGTGTATCTTATAAAATGGAAGACCAGATAATAAGGCACCAAGGGTCTGTTGTAGTAAAAAAGCGAAATTGAAATTTCAGACCACCAGGCTAAAAACACAAAGCTTTAATCCAAAGGAATAATGGTTAGCGCTTTCAGGTAGAAACCCTTCTTCGGACAGCCACATAATATCACAGTAGTATTATTTAAATCATAAACAACCAATAGTATTACTTGATTAATTAAACAATTAAACATTTTTTTAAAATGATGTCTATGCCTTTTAAGGGCTGGTTTTAGAGGCACAACCCCATTAAGCCCTGGTCTTTTATCTGGTCCCAAGGTGATAATCCATATTGCTTCACAATATTCAGTATAACCAATTACATCTCCTCCCCTTTTATTAAACTGAATAGACTGCAACACCATAAAATTAAAATAATGTCCAGGATGTTTAAAGACATGTTGAAATAAGGCACTGTGTGTATCATTGTTATGTATAGGTGATAAATGTTTGAATATCCTATCCTTCAACCTGCAGTTGGTTTTGCCCACATAGATTTGCAGCACATGCACTGAGCAAGGTACACCACATTCTGTGTGTCACAGGTGTATAAACTCTATTGGTTATGGGGTGGACAAACTTATGTTTCAGGTAAATATATTTACAAGCCTTACAGTGCTAGCATGCAAAAGTGCCTATCTTCTATTCCTATCCTTGTCACACAGTATCTGTTTCAGATTCTTATTTCTCTTACAAATAAAATTGGAGGTATCCCCCACTATATCCCTCAAAGCATCATCTGATGATAAAATCCTCCAATTACCCCTTATGATGTCACATATCTGCTTAACATCACTGCTATATTTAATATATAAATTAACCATGCTTCTATTCTGTTATGATATGGTGAATGTCATGATCCATAGTATGAAATACTACATTTGACTTTGTACCTTTATATATATATATATATATATCATCAGATATGGTATGATATAGTGCATGTGCTGTGGTATGATGTACCTTCTGAGTCATGATATAGTATATCTCATGAGATACATTATGATAGGCTGCTTATGCTGTGATATGATGTATGTTTTAAGTCACAGTATAGTGTATCTCATGAGACATAGTGTTATATACTGTATATGCAGTTCTATGATGCACCTTCTAAGTCATGATATAGTGTATCTCATGTGATATGGTATGATATACTGCTCATGCTGTAGTATGATGTGCCTTATAAGCCATGGCATAGTGTTTCTCATGAGACATAGTATGATATACTGCACATGCTTTGTATGATGTATCTTTTAATTCATGATATAGTGTATCTCATGAGATACTGTATCCTATAATGTATGTGCTGTGGTATGATGTATTTTTTAAGTTATGGTATAGTGTCTCTTATGAGGAACATTTTAAAATACTGCATATGCCATGGTATGGTGCACCTTCTATGGCATAGTATAGTATATCTCATGATACAGAATATGATATGCTGCATATGCAGTGGTATGATGTACCTTCTAACTCATGATGCAGTGTATCTCATGAGATATAGCATAATATAATACTCATGAAGTGGTATGATGTACCTTATAAGTCATGGTATAGTGTATCTACTGCATATGCTGTGGCATGATGGACCTTCTATGTCATGACATAGTTTATCTCAAGAGATGTAGTATGAAATACTGCATATGTCTTGGTATGATGTACCATCTGAGTCATGTTATAGTGTACCTCATGAGTCACAGAATGCCATGGAATGATGTACCTTCTAAGTATCATTTAACTTTGCTTGTATTTAAGTGTTGTGTTTGTGCGGGTTTGCGCTCAGTTTACTGGAGATGCTCAGAGACTGCACTGCTACCCTGCAAGCAACTGAGTTGTGTACTGTGAAGGATTGATGCAGTTTTCTAGCCCTAGTCCTCCACAGAATAGCCCCTTTTTGTTAGTCTTGCAGCAAAACCTGGTCCAGCTAGCCCTCTCCCCACTAGTTACTACAATATATATTGCCATAATATTGGGGCAGTTTCCCACCATTTCTCCTTGCAGCCTGCTTGACATGGTCATCCTGAGGCAATGTAGCAATTTCCTAATGTGTACTGACAACTAGTTACTCCTAAAACATACAAGTACAACATGTGAGAGATGTATCTATACTATGAATTTGGAATCAATTCTCTCACTTAACAACAAACCAAATATTAAACTGATATTCAGCACACACACTTCACCTCTTGCACATAACAAGCTCACAGTACATAAACTCACATATGTAGAGGTACTCATTAGAAGCATACCTAAAGATTAGAGACCTCTCAAGCACAAACCTACTGCACACACTGCAGACCCAGCAGAATCCATTACACATAATAATACGCAAAACACCTCAAAATCAAATATCTTGGTCACAGGTGACTCAATAGTGAGACATACAGATGTTCCCCTCACCATGCTGGACAAGGAGAAGGTCATGGTCAACTGCCTGTCAGGTGCCAGGATATATCAGATCATGCAAACACTCAAGTCTCTCAACAACAAGTACCGTTATGACTCTGTTATAGCTCATGTTGGAGTGAATGACTTGAGACATACCTCGTTTGACTATATGAAGTGAGACATGACTGAGGTTTCAGATTATGTGTCCTAGGCAGGTATGTCCATAGGCCTAAGCAGCATTCTACCTTAGCTCAGGATGATGCCTCAATAAAAACAAAAAATGATTGACTTCAACAATTGGCTTAGCTTCTGATGCCATGCCAGGGGGATCCAGTATCTGTCAGCCTGGGAAGATATGGTTGACAGACCACACTGCCAGAGACGATTTTCATCTGTTGTCTCTTGGCTTTCAGGTATTGGCAAAGGTACTTGCCTCCCCCATAGTACCTCTTTTAGGCAATTTCCTAACAACAAAATTCCAGACCTAAAAAAATCCACTATTGACAAACTCAACGTTATGCTGCCTATTGCTAAGAGTCTAAATCAGAAACTGCACCCACCGGAAGCACTCTGTACCATGGCAGATGCCAGTGTCTGTGCAGTCACAGAAACATGGTTCAAGGCTGTAGACAGTACCCCGGCTATGCAAGGCTACAATGCCTTCCACACGTTAAACCTTAAAATGAGCATGAGAGAACTAAAGGTAGAGGTGTATCCATCTTCATTAAGACAAATACACCTCAGGACTGGTCAAACAGTACAACTGCCTAGAGCTACTCCAAGTCCAACTAACTGTAGGTAAAACCCCCTTCCATATCATTGTTAGCTATAGGACCACACCATAAACCACAAGAAACACTCTTCCTACCTGGACCTACTTGAGTCACTCATTATACAGTCAAACACATTGGTCATGGATGATTTCAACTATCCTTCCATTGATTGGGAGTCATATATGAGCACAAACATGCTTACCCTAAGGCTCCTGGACTTTGTTAACACCAATGCTCTGGAACAGATAGTCTGCACCCCAACAAGGGGCTAGAATATCCTAGACTTAGTACTTAACCAACATAGGGGGTCTCTGCACTGCTCCCTGCGTGTTTCCCTCCTTGGTAAGGTCTGATAATAAATCAGTCTTGTTTGAAGTAACGATCATACCTGACTCCCTCTCAACAGCACAAAGGATGGAAAATTTCTCTAAAACAAATTATAGCCTCCTAAGTGATGGCATAAATAGTTTCAACCACCCTGCTACCACTGTTAACAATGACTCCTATACAGAGGTGTACATAAATGCCCTGTATAAGTACCTATACAAATATATAGACTCGGCTGTACCTGAATGTATCAAAACAAGGTCCTCACAAAAAAAAAGCCACTCTGGTGGACAACAAGAGGAAGAAACAAATGTCTAAGAACAAGAGGGAACTGACTCAGCAGGAGGACACTCTTCACAGCTTGAACAAGCAAATTAGATATCTTGTAAAGTCCTCTAAAGCCAATTAGCTATGTCAGAAATCTAAAAGGGAAAGCCCAGCTTTATGCTAAACTAGTACTGGATGGTGCCACTTATACTGAGCCTGAGGACATCTCCAACCTGCTAGCAGACAGATTTGGTGCAAACTGTACCCCATGTCCCCAGCAGACATAAGCCAAAGCATACCTGTCACTAGTCCTCTACCTAGTATCTCCAAAGAGCAGGTCATAATTGCACTCTCCATGGCCAAAAACACAACCTCTATGGGACTGGATAACATCTCAGGCTGCCTATTAAATGGTCTAAAACAGGACCTAGCATAATCACTTGGCACTCTCTTCAGATACAGTCTAAGTATTGGCTTTGTCCCAGCAAAGTGGAAACAGTAACAGCAATTCCCTTGTACAAAGAGGGTCCACAAACTGACCCTGGAAACTATAGATGCATAAGCCTAACCAGCCTTATCTGCAAGGCCATGGAGAGAATCATCATGGATCTTATCAACCAAGATATTGGTGACCTTCAGACTCTTGACCTGATCCAATTTGGTTTTGTTAAAGGTAATTCATGCTTATTAAACCTGGTGGACTTCTTTGAAAATGTCACCAAAGCCCTGGATGAAGGTAAACAGTACATACAGCCTATCTTGACTTAGCCAAGGCTTTTGACACAATCCCCCATTTGTCACTAGATGAGTTGCAAACTGGCTCATCAACAGAATGCATATAGTCAGAGTTGGGGATTCCACCTCTACTAGCAGACCAGTTACCAGTGGTGTACCATAAGGATCTGTGATGGGCCCCCTACTGTTTGGAATATATTTCTCAGAAGTCCAGGTGAAAATAGATGGCCTGTGGCTTGCCAAGTTTGCTAATGACTGCAAATGAGGTGCAGTCATCGAGTCCCTCATTGACATACTACAGAAAAATTATTGGTGCCAAAGACACAGACTTAAACTAAATGCAAATAAATGCATTATCATCCCTTTTGGCAAAGGGGAAGTCCCTGCAAATTACAATATTAACAGAACACAGGTTGATAGCAACCTCAACTTCAATCATCATGTGTTCACAGTGGTAAGGAAGATCTTCTGCACTGCACATCTCATAAGTAGGGGTATCGTATCCAGAGCTAAGAATGTTATAACTCCCATGTACTAATCCATCATCAGATCAATAATAGAGTAGAATGTTCTCTTCTGTGTGTACCTCACCAGACACTTGGAGAGACCTCAGAGGTTTTTCATCAAGAAACTCAAGGGCCTTCAACACATGACCTACATGGACAGACTAAAGGCCCAGTCACCATACTCTGCATCGTATAAACTGCTGAGTGATGACTTGTGCCTGGCCTACAGAGCAGTTTCAAACCCTGCCTTAATGGAAATGCTGCATCTCCACAAATCAAATGGGACAGGATTTGCTCACTCTAGGGACCTTAACCTAGCCTGCAACATTAACAGGATATGCTGGTGAGACAGATATGTCTCCCAGAGGCTGCCACTCCTCTGGAACAAACTCCCAATTCATGTAAAACAGAGGTCCTCAATGACCCTATTTAAGTGTAACTTGTAGAATTGAATGGGAAACCATAAATTTACCCCAGGGGTTTCACCTATGTCCCTGTTGGACAGGGGCAGCTGGTGCTGATCTTAGATTTGTGTTGCAAATATAAACTTATCTTGTAAAGGCCCCAGGGCCAATAGCCTAAGTAACCTCCTATGATCCTATGACAAGGCAAGATGAATGGTCCTCCTGAAGGACAGTATCCTGAATGATATTCTTGGGGTCAAGAGGGCTGTGGAGTTGTGTCCTGTATGTAAAGACTGAAGAACTGTTTTAGTTGAACTGTTGAAAATACCAGTTGCAGTAAATAACAATGCTTGAATTTTTGTAAGTTTTTTTTTTTTGTGAATTATAAAGGACTGGTGGAGAAGCACTTATTTTGTTTTGTCATTTCCTGCATTTTGTTTGCAAGTAGCTGAAGTTTTAATTTTATCTGTAAATAAATCTGAATAAACAACAAAACCTCCGATGTAAAGAAATCCAGTAGAGACAAACTCAATGTCATGCTGCTTAATGCTAGGAGCCTAAATAGTAAACTGCACTCCCTGGAAGCACTCCTAACCTTGGAAGATGCTGATGTCTGTGCAGTCACTCGAATGTGGTTCAAGGCTACAGAGAGCACCCCGGCCGTACAAGGCTACAATGCCTTTCACACATTCAGACCTCAAAAAAGAGCATGAAAGAACCAAAGGTAAAGGTGTATCCATCTTAATTAAATCCAAATACACCTCAAGGCTGGTAAAACAGTACAACTCTCTTCAGCTACTCAAGGTCCAAATAACTATAAGCAAAATACCCTGCTACATCATCACTAGACACAGGTTCCCACCATGAACCAGGAGGCACACACCACCTACCTGGACTCAGTATACAACCAAACACCTTGGTCATAGGAGATTTCAACTACCCTTCCATTGATTAGGTGACTTATGCAAGCATAAACATGATCACTCTGAGGTTCCTAGATTTTATTAATTCAAATGCCCCGAAACAGTTGGTCTGCACCCCCACAAGGGGCTCAAATGTCCTAGACCTAGTGCTCATGAACATGGGGGTCCACTGCACTATCCCCTGTGTGTTGCCCTCCCTGGTAAGGTCAGACCATAAATCAGTCTCACTTGAAGTAAAGATCAGACCTGACACCCCCCACAGGAGCAAAAAAAAAAAAAAGATACTGAAAAAATTCTCCAAAGCAAACTATAAGCTACTACTAAGTGATGATATAAAAAGTTTCAAAGCCCCTGCTAATACAGCCAACAATGACTCCTATGCAGAAGAGTGTGCAAATGCCCTCTATAGCCATTTAAAGAAATGTATTCACTCGGCTGTACCTCCCCGAAAAACAAACCACTCTGGTGGACTGTAAGTATAAATAAGTTGTATAACAAAAGAAAGAAACTGATATCTGAGAACAAGAGGGAACGTACTCAACAGAGGAAGAATACACAGCTTGAATAAGCAAATCAGATATTTGTAAAGTCTTCTTAGGCTAGTTACAAGACTAAATTAGCATCCCCTGCTAATGATAACTATAAAGCATTCTTTAGCTATGCCAGAAACCTAAAATGGAATGCCCAGCTGTGTACTGAACTTATAGTGGACAGTACCACTCACACTGAACCTGAGGAAATTGCCAACCTCCTAGCTGACAGTTTTGGCAATAACATCCCCCCCCCCTATCCCTACCATCCATACCCCAAAGCATTCCTGACACCAGTCCACTACCAAGTATCTCCAAGGAACAGGTTACTCTCCAAGGCCAAAAACACAGCCTCTGTGGGACCAGATAACATCCCAGGTTGCTTACTAAACAATCTAAAACAAGATATAGCAGAACCACTTGGCATTCTCTTTAACCATAGCCTGAGAACTGGCTTTGTCCCAGCAGTGTGGAGATCAGCAACAGTAATCCTCTTGCACAAAGGGGGTCCATCAACCAACCCAAGAAACTATTGATCCATAAGCCTAACCAGTCTTATCTGCAAGGCCATGGAAAGAATCATCATGGACATTATCAACAAGGGCACAGGCAACTTTCAAACTCTTGACCTGACCCAATTTGTTTTCGTCAAGAGTAGATCTTGCTTACTAAACCTGGTGGACTTCTTTGAAAATGTCACCAAAGCCCTAGATGAGAGCACCTATCTTGATCTGCCAAGGCTTTTGACACAATCCCTGACTCAGGGATCATTGAAAAACTCTCCCAGCTGTGGATTAGAAGAAGTAAAAGATATAATAATAAGTTTAAAGGCACAGGATATGAAATGAGATGAAGTAACAGACAGAGAGATTGAAACAAAGTTAAGAAAAGCCTCTAAATGGAAAGTCCCAGGCCCAGATGCAGTACCTAACTTCTGGTTAAAAGCATTAACATCCTTGCATGAAGATTTAGTCATGAGTAAGAACTATTTATATGCACACCCTGAACAGACACCAGCATGGTCAACAACAGGAAAGACAATGCTCCTACTTAAGAGTGAACCTACAAGCTATCCTAAAAATTATAGACCAATAACTTGCCTTCCAATGACATATAAACTATACACCAGAATTGATGCCGACAGAGTTTATAGTCATTTAGAAGAAAACTCAGTTATGGCAATAGAACAAAAGGGCAATAAAAGAAAGTCATATGGAACAAAGGATCATTTGTTGTTAAATAAAGTCATAGTGGAGAACTGTAAAAAGGGGCAGAATCTAAGTATGGCATGGATTGACTACAAAAAAGCATTTGACAGTATCCCACATTCAAAGGGTTCTTAAAATTGTATAAGATGCACCCTACACTGATTGACTACATTACAGTGACCATGAAACAGTGGCAAACCACTTTGCAATTAAGCCATGATAAAGGACAAATTATTATTCCAGGGATAAAAATTCAAAGGGGGATATTCCAGGGTTACTCCGTGTCACTGCTGTTATTCTATCTTGCCCTTAATCCATTAAGCTGTATACTTAACAGATTAGACCTTGGTTATAATTCGGCTCCTAGAAAACAACAAAGTGTAAAGACTTCTCATCTTCTCTGTTGATGATTTAAAATTGTATAGCTCATCAGATGAGGAACTGAAAGCACAACTGCAAGTTGTCAACATTTTTCAGATGATATAAGAATGTCATTTGGTCTTGATAAATGTGCAAAAGCAACCTTTAAAGCAGGAAAGCTGCAGCACCCAGAAAACATCAGTTTGGGACAATAATGTGATATAAAAGAACTTGAGCAAGCGGAAGTGTATAAATATTTGGAAATTGATGAAGGGTCAACAATAAAACATGAACAGATGTGAATAAAATTTAGTAAAGAATATTTTAGAAGACTTAAATTAATTCTGAAAACTGAGTTGACATCTAGGAACAAAACTCAAGCTATAAACCAATTTGCTCTTCTTGTCCGAAGTTACAGTTTTAGAGTGATTGACTGGCCCCAAAAGGTGTTGGAGATATTAGACGGAAAACAAGAATGAAGCTTCATCCTCATCAAACGATGTAAAAAAAAAACAAGATTATATATTCCCCATTCTGAAGGAGGTATGGGCCTCCTTGAAACTGATTACATGTATAGATCTGCAGTCATGGGACTGCACACATATCTGCTGACCTTACAAGACCCAAACATAGTGAAAGTTTTGAAACATGATGAGAATAAATCTAAGATGGCTTCCCTGCTTAGTCTAGCAGAAGCATATTGGCATTAAGCGGTAATGGAAATCAAACCAGAAGTAGATAAAAATACGACAACAACTGAATGTGCCAAACAACAAAATAAAGAATATAAGGTGAAGTATCAGAAGAGAAGGCAAAAAATGTGGAAAATACATAAATATAGTTGCAATTGTAGGAAACTCCTGGAAGAACCTCATGTTGATCATGATCAAATGCAGGAATTGTTAAGGAGAGGTGAATTCAAACTAAAAGATGAAAGGTTAATATTGGCAGCCCAAGTTAGTGAAGTATGTACACGTTCTTTTACAAAGTCCATTGAATATGTGGGAGAAACAGATGAATGTAGGTTTTGTAAAACAGAATTGAAAATAGTTGCACACCTTGTTGTTGGTTGTGACATAATAATGGCAGAAAGACTGTATACTGGAAATGCATAATAATGTGGCAAGACTGTTGCACTTGTGATTGTACAAACATTATGGTACTGAAGTGGCTGAAAAAGCTGGAAACATGAGCCACAAAGCATCATAGAAAATGATGAAGTCTACATCACATGGGATCACACATTACCAACAGTTTAAAAGATAGATGCGAGAAAACCAGATATAGTGGTCCATGAAAAAAGACAAAAGTAGCATTGATCATTGAAATCGCTACACCCAGTGACTACAGTGTCTTGTGTACAGAGAGACACAAATTCATAAAATATCAGGATTTGCAAGCAAAAACAAGAGCAATGTGGAAGAAAGATACTCAGACAGTTCCTATAGTGGTAAGAGCAGCGGGTCTTATAAAAAAGAATCTACAATCGTATTTAGATATGTTACCAGTACATGTAACTCCATACGAATTGCAGAAGGAGTCATTGCTGGGCACATTGTGGGTGCTGTGAAGAGCACTTCTGGCTGACATCAAAGATTAAAACAATAGTAATTTCATGAACTTTAATCATACTTTGACTTAGGAATGGGGTCCATTCGGGACATTTGGGATTCACAGTATTAGAAACCCAAAAGGCTTGGCAAAATAAAAAAAAAATGGGGATTAACCGTTACATCATTAGATGGGTAGCCAACTGGCTCACACTGGCAGAACACACACTGTTAAAATTGAGGAGTCCACCTCCACCAGTAGACCAGTTACCAGTGGGGTACCACAAGGATCTGTACTGGGCTCTCTATTGTTTGGTATGAAGGCTGCCAGCTTAGCTAGCTAGTATTTTGTAGATAATTCTATATAATTGTAAATATTAATATAATCCACAGGCTTGTTTTTACAAATGTAAGAAAACTGTGTTATATGCTGAATTTCAAAAATGTAACAACAGTGCACCCTGTTGGAAGAGAGCTGTTAAGTAAAGAATTACAACTGTGCTTGATCTCAAGCTCAGCGACAGGATGTCTGGGCTAGCAAATTCTTTATATTATTATTACGACAGAGATAATTGCTAGATTTTACATGTAAACGTGTCTTTTATTGCTGTGGCATCCCGGCCAGGTGCAGCTTACAAAGAAATGTAAATTTTGAGTTTCTGTTAGCCTGGGAACTAAAGGAGAAGAGATAAAAATGATGTAATGTGAAATGACTCAGCAGTACTGGATATTATCAATTTAAGACTTTCTCAGAGAGAAAGACTGAGCATTTTGGATTTTATCTGAAGATGACAACAATTCACCAGCACTTTGCCTTGTAAGTAAAGTTATTTAGGACATAGTTTCTCTTAGGATTAGATAGGAATTTAGCCAGATTAGTCTAGCTGTTTTCTATATTTATGTCAGACTATCCTACAATATTGTTTTAAAGTTCCTGAGATTTCTGAGCTCTTGATTAGCACTGTGTTGAATTGACGAGATTTGCCTTGTGTTTTTATTATTTATTATTAAATATTTTTAAACCTTTCAGCTGTGGCTGTTTTGTGTCGAGATAATTTAAGCTCTTAGAGAGTACTTGCATG
>NC_056725.1:45062465-45101398 GCF_019279795.1 Protopterus annectens
GATGGAGGTTTAGTTCCTTTGACCAAATATTTAAATAACCATTAGTTCTGTGAAGGAACAGGAGATTAAATAGGGTTGGATCTTTCATGGCACAAAAGACTAGACATAGAGCTCCAAAGAAGAGTATGCAAGAGACTGAGTACAGAGAAAGGGCTTCCAGTTGCTCCTGATAACTAAGATTTTTGAGGTCACTGATCTTTTCAGTTATGAATCTCTGAGGTCTCTCAGGTTGTGTGATACATTTAAATAAATACATGCCAAAAGGTGCACTGTATTCAATGAGTGTGATAAGATATGAGTAAATGAGAATTAAGACTTCTTTGGATATACTGAAGATGTCTTTGGAAATTAGAAGGGCAAGATAAGAGGCTTTCCAAACTACTGTGGAGACATGATGGTTATATTATAAGGAATTATCATCAACCGTGCTCAAATCCCTTACAGAAATGTCTGATTAGAGGGGTGCATCTCCTATATAGTAAGTGAAAGTGTTTTTTTTTTTACCAAAAATGACCCATGCTACATTTTTTTACATTCAATTTGAGAACACTGTCCTTGTACCATTTGTTAGCATAGTCTAATGCCATGTGTCAGCAATTATGAATCAGTTGAAGATTAAATAACAACACCCACTTTACAGCCATTTGCAACTTAGTTAGCCATAGACCAGACATGCTGGCCTGAAGGTCTGAGAAATATATGCCAAATAGGACAGGGTCCAAAACTGAGTCCTCTGGTTACTGTTTTCCTTTCAGAAATGGCACCTGCTACTCTAACCACATGGGTTCTGTCAGACAACCAGTTAGTTATCTATCATGCAGTAAAAGGATTTATATTCAGATTTACAACTCTGTCAATACTGCTTGCATGGGGAATAGTGTCAAAAGCTTTGACCAGGTCTAGATATGCTGTATGCACTGCGCAACCACTATCAACTGCTTCAGTTACTTTTTCAAAGAAATTAATGAAATTAAAGAGGCAGGACCTTCCTTGGATAAATGCTCCTGATGCATGTCTTTGGAATGTGGGAGGAAACTGGAGTACGTGGAGAAAACCCATGCGAACAGAGGAAGGACATGAGAACTCCACATAAGACACCCCAGCCGAGAATAAAACTGGAGAACCTCTTGCTGTGAAGCAACAACATTAACTGCTGCACCACTGAGCTGCCCATTTTCAATGTCGAGATTAATGAAGTCTGAGATAATGCACTCCACAGCTTTACATACAAGGCTAGTGAGACTAATGCATCTGTAGTTAGACCACCCTTGTGTAATGGTACTATAATAGTTATTTGCCAGGTTTAGGAATGTAACCAGTGGAGAAGCTTAGATTAAAGAGTTTAAGTAGAGGTCCAGAAACGACATATTTGACACTGGTAATCAGGCAACCTGGTATGTTGTCAGTGCCCATGGATGAAATATTTTTTTGTTTTTAAAACAGCTGAGAGATCTTGTTCAATAGTAAATAAAGGGGGTGGCTGGGATTGTGTCACCTGTGGGATAGCTATAACTGTGAGGTGGGAGGTAAAATTTGCACTAAATTTGTTAGTTAGGATACTCGCTATTTACTTTGGGTCAGAGAGTGTAGTATTATTGTGGAGTAGCTCTGAACACTGTTGGATATTAGTTTTTAACCTCCAGATGTAGTTCATAGGTAGGTATTAGGCTATTGGCCCTAGGGCCTATATAAGCCTAGCTAAAAAGGTACCCTGTCTTTCGTCACCCAAGAAAATTATTTTCCTGTGCCCCTGTCGAGCAGAGCCACAGAAGTGCTCCCCAGGGTGAATTTCCTATCTCCCATCCAATCATCAAGATTTTTCTTGAAGAGTGCTAATGAGGAGCTTTGTTTGATATAGACAGGTAGTTTGTTCTAGAGTATGGGAAGTCTCTGGGATAGGACTCTATCCTTCCAACATGTTCTGTTTATTGTGGTGACAAGGTTTAGGTCCCTTGAGCGTGTAGCTCAGAGGGATTGGGATTTCTTTTAGTGGAGCATGTCCAACAGCTCTGGGTTTGACATAGCTTTTTATGTTAGGCAGAGATTGCCTCTTTCTGTTAAAAAAAGATTTGTACTTATTTTTGGTTTTAATGGCAATTTTAAGTTTACACTTAGCTTTGAGCTTCCTAATGGCTTCCTTAAACTCCTGGTTAGTTTGCTTAAGTGTGCTCTTAAAGTAGATAGAATGAGACCTCTTATGTCAGTGACCTAGTAATAGTTCTACCACTTTTGGCTAAAAATACATTTGTTAACTAAATTGCCACGTTTCTTTGAAGTCTTGGAGTGAGTGAGGTGAACGTGAGTGATAAGAACTATGATGCTAATCAAACAGATAAGAGCAAATATATCATATAAATGTCCTAATAGCTATGAATAGAGACATAGTCAGCCGTGATGAGTCTGATAACAGAGAGTTAAGAAACTCAGAAAAGAAAAAGGACTATTGTCCATACCCAAGACAGGTGTTATGGGAGTTTATACTCTGAAGGAAGACACTTTCATTGAACCACCAGGAAGAACCAATATAATTAAGCATATATACCAATTCATGTGAAAAAAAAAGTCAGCCTTCACCCTTAGACCCTAGTAGATACCCAAGTGTCAAGGGAGGGCAGTTCAGGAAGAGGTAAAGCAAGCAGTTATTGAAGAGTCTTAATATTGACTAATTTCTTCTACCAAAGCCTGACAGATCCATTAGGTTTTGCAATAACTTTGGAAAGTTTAATTTCATCTCCAATGTTTGACAGTTACCCCATGCCAAGAATGGATGAACTGATGTTAATGTTAGGGAAATCTAGATTCCTTATCACCCTGAATCTGACAAAAGGCTAATGGTAGAGTCTGTTATTAGATGAAGCTGAAGAGAAAACTCCATTTTTGACCCATGATGGTCTGTTCCAGTATCAAGTTGTTCAATATATAGCCTTTATGGGGATCCAGCTATATTTCAGTGCCTAATGAGCAGGGTGTTCATGCAGACAGATGAAGAGATGGCAACTCTATTCAAGTCTCTTTTAGAACATTATACCTTCATACAGGGTAGAAACAAATTTGGATAATGACATAATTCATTTGGAATATTTGGAATCTCCCTCTGCCCAAAGTTCAAACAATCTGGGACTGTCTTAGACAAGTAGAGGACATTGAATGTCCTGAAAGTAAGCACTTTCTGACTGAAGTGAACTCCTGAAGTACATAATAGGTAAGAGGACTATCAAACTCCAAAGACTCAAGATTGTTGCAGTAAAAAAATTGGTTAGTACCCCAAACTAAAATAGGGTGAAGCCTATCTAAGCCTGGGTAGATATTAGAGGAAATTTGTATCACAGTTTTCCACCAGTGCCTGCCCCCTCACTAATCTTATGAAGAGGAAGATGCCAAAAAAGATCAGGTGGAACCCCAAGAAGGGGGAGGATGCTTTCCAGCACTTCAAGACCATATTACGCTCTGAGCCCATTTTGGTGTGCCCTTCCTTCTCTAAGCTGTTTATATTCTGCACAGATGCCTCAGGGTCGTGGTACTCTCTGAGAGATTAGGTGAAGAAGAATTGTGCATGTTATTTAAGCAGAAAGTTGTACAAAGCTACAGCCAAGTATTTGAATGAGAATGCCTCATAACTAAATAGGCGCTAGGATCCTTACTTAATTCTTCTCAGCAATAGAATTTACCCTTGTCACTGAACATGCATCAATACAGTGACTATACTAACAGAATGAAACGAATATCAAGCTTTGCCAATAAGCTCTGTTACAACAACCCTTCCGCTTCAAATTACAGTATTTCCCTGGTGTCAACCACCACAATATTAATGGTCTGTCAAGGGTCTGCAGAACATTCAAAAGTCCTGAAAGCAATGGTTTCAAGCTGATAGGGGGTCAGCTGTAACACAGTGTTGTGATTTTCTCTTAGGCTATGGTTTAATGTTTTTACTAAATATGACTTTGCATTTCAGCTTCTTCTGATATTACCTGTATTTGTACTGAATAGTGTGATTATCCCTTTAAATAATTCTCAGGTATAAGCTTTAGTGCAACATAAGGATGATACTTTAAAACCGAGGCCCAATATGCTTGAGTTGGTGGTAGATCAGATGGATGTAATAGATCCCACAGCACCTATTGAAGAGAGTAGGAGTCCTTTATCTACATGATATTTATGTAACAAATGATTTACATATTTACATTTTTACACAGTTCTATGCATATCTACACATTTACAAACTTTTACTCAAATATTTAATTAATTTCTTCCTTATACATTCAATTTTTCATCTTAATACATTTTTCTCTGAACTAAACCACCATTCCTTTTTCCATAACCACCATTAGATTTTTCTTAATATCAGTGATAATATTTATTTTCCATTAAACATAATTCTGTTTAACCTCTCTTTCCAGATTACCCATATTACATAAATAACTTTTTGTCTGTTCTTATTTTATATTTATTTATTTGACATTTGTTAACCGGGTTAGTTCATTTGAGTAGGAACCCATTTTCAGCTGAGACCAGAGGAGAAAAGCTCCAGAACAATTTACAGTATAAAGCACCCATAGCAAAATACAAAAAAGTAAATATGTTTCTAGTATACGTAGTTCATATAAATTCATCTGGCAATGTCTATACGTACAGAAAAGTGAGAATCATAGGTATAATACAGAGGGTAATAAGTTTACATCATATTTATGTTTAGCAAAGTAGCAAGAGTTATTAGGAGTGAAAATTTGAAAGAAGAATAAAAGAGGGGAGAAGCAGAGAAATGAGAGGAGGAATAATCTTTGCAAGCCAGGTGAATAGTTTGGAGGGAGGAAGACTACATTTAGATTATGTTGGATCATAACAATGGCAGGACCAGGATGAATAGAAGTAGTCTTTTAAGGCAGATTTAAAGGAGTTGGGGTTTATGATAGTTCTAACATGAAGAGGTAGCTTATTCTAGGCTGAAGCTACAGAATGACTGTAGAATAGTTTGCCAAAGTTAGAATGGACTTTACTGACTTGTAACTGGTGCTGTAATAGGCTGCAAAGTGCATGGTTAGGGATATATGGCTGGATTACAGATGAGAGGGAGGGGCAGGATGATGGTGTATGCAAGACTGAATGAGCTAAGAGCAATTGGGGGAGCAGAAGTTGGTGTTGGAATTCAAGCCAATGGAGTTTTTTAGGGCTATACAGTGATGAGTGTGATAATGTAAGTTAGCAGCCAACCTTGCCACTTTATTATATGTTTGTTTTAATCTAATCATGAGATTTGACTGGAGTGATGTAAGTAAGGGGGCAACATAGAGTAGAGTTGGTAGTCACAGGGTTTGTGATAGGGTGAGCCTGGAGGCAGTGGTAAGGTATTTTTTGTGCTTGTATAGGAGACCTATTTTTCATGTGTTTTTTATGCATTGCTGAATATGTAGATCAAATCTTAGGTGGTCATCAATTATAACACCTAAGAGTTTAGTGTGTGATTTGGTAGATATGATTATATTGTTCACAAAAGAGACTGAGAAAGTAGCTTTTTGATGTTGCATGGTTTTTGGAAGGAATAGAAGAAGTTTTGTTTTCTTGGGGTTTAGTATAAATTGGTTGGAGCTAAGCCAGTTTTCTATAGAATGAAGAGATTATTGTGTAGAGTGTGAAGGGAAGTTATATCTTTATAGCAGGAGATGATGGTAAAATCATCAGCGTACTGAATAACAGTAAAGAGTGGACAAGCAGAGTGAAGATTATTGATGAAGATGTTAAACAGAAGGGTCCAAGGATGGAGACTTGGGGTATCCCAGTGTGAACAGGTAGAAAGCAGGAGAGGTGGGATTGCCATTTTGTAGCTTGGAATCTGTTAGTAAGGTAGCTGGAAAACCAGGAGAGTGTAAGTGTTAAAGATGTTGAGAGATGCTAGCTTAGCAAGGAGTAAACTATGAGAGACAGTGTCAAAGGCTTTGGATAAATCAAGAAATAAGCAGGAGATGAGCATGTTTTTATCACATTATGTGGATATTGTGTTAGTAAAGGAAGTAAGACAGCAGCAGTAGTAATGTGTTTAGGGCAAAGACCATGTTGTGTGGGGGTTAGAAGGTTTTCTTTAATAAGGTAGTCAAGGAGTTGTTGGTGAATGCACTTTTCTAGTATTTTAGATAGCGGGGATAGTATCGCAGTGGGTCTGAAATTCAAAGGGTCTGTTTCACTTCCACCTTATGTAAAGGTATGATATAGAACTTTTTCCAGATATCAGGGACTATAGTTTCCTTAATAGATCTTTTAATTAAGATGGAGATGGGGACAGCAATAGAATTTGCAGCAATTTTTAAGAATTGAGGAGGTAGGTTATCTACAGATGGTGAGCAAGGTTCAAGTTTGGAGAGAAGGGACTTCATATAAGTTGTGAGAACAGACAAAAATTGGTGGAAGGGATAGAGTTCGGGGGAGAGTATAGTGGCATAATTTTTTGTAAGGTTACAGATAGAGTTAATGAAGAAGGAATTTAAGACTGTAGCAGTTTCAGAGGAGGAGATATTAGGGCAGGGGTTTGGGGGTACTGGGGAGCCGGGATGTAGTAACGTATTTACAAATTTCCAAAATTTTGGGAGATTAGAGTGTGGGTTGTAGAGTGGTTTGTTGAAATAGTTTTGTTTGTCTGAGATAATATTCCTTTTGGCTTTGCTATGTAACTCCTTATATTTTGGAGGTCAGTGGGTGCTTTAGATTTATCCCATTTTTTCCAAGCAGAATCACACTGATTCATGAGGGTTCTAGTGGCTTGTGTTAGCCAATGAGCAGAAAGAGGTTTTACTCTTATTTTCCTTATGGGAGCTAGGAAGTTTAGTGTGTCAAGAAAAATATTATTAAAGACAAGAACTGCATAATCTAGAGGCATATTGTAGAGAAAGGACCAGTTAAAAGAAGATAGGAGGTTGTTGAACAGTTTGGTCTTAAAACCTGAGAGTTTAC
Source organism: Protopterus annectens (assembly GCF_019279795.1). NCBI lineage: Eukaryota > Metazoa > Chordata > Ceratodontiformes > Protopteridae > Protopterus > Protopterus annectens. The sequence goes on from NC_056725.1 coordinate 45,069,405, forward strand.
GGCAATCTCTGTGTTGTTGGGGTTTGTGAAACTGGGGAGAATGTCTGATAATAGAGGTAGGATGGTGATCACTAAGGGTATCTGGTATTTTACAAGGGTTATGATAATAGTTAGGCATGGATGTGAGTAGCCAGTCTAGGGTGGAGGTAGTATTTGTGTATCTATGTACATGAGCTGGGTTGGAGATAAGTTGGGAGAAGCCATAGAGGTTGATGGTGGAGTGAGGGGACTTGGTAGTGATGGTCATCCAGTCAATGTTTATGTTGCCCAGGATGACAGTTTCATAGGGGATAGTTAGGGAGACCCAGGAGAGGAAGTGTTCAAGGATAGGAATGTTATTTTCAGGGGGGTTGTAGATAGCAACAATAACAAGTTTTTTATAAGAGTTTAGGTGAGAGTTGGTGATGAGAATTTCAGCAGGGATAAACTCGGCAGTTGGGACTGAGAGAGGCTGGAGGGAGAGCTGATTAGAATACATTATGGCGACACCTCCACTTTTCTTTTTGGTCCAATCTTGTCAGATGATGTTATACCCTGGTGGTAAGATTTCATTTTTGGAAATCTGAAGCTTAAGCTAGATTTTAGAGAGACATAGAATATCAGGGGAGTATTGAGATATCCAAGCATGGAGAGGGAAGATTTTGTTCATGATGCTTTGGATGTTTATGGATATGATAGATAAGTGCTTGGTGTGAGGAGGAGTGGTAGTTCGAGAACAATTTGAAGGTATGGTGAGTTGTGTTGGTGAGGGGGAAGATGGGATGGATGTGCAGATAGAAGGTCCAGGATTAGGATGAACATCCCCAGGTAAGATTAGTTTTACTAGGAGTAGCCTGAGAGAGGAGATATAGTTAATTCTGGGATAGTAGACTAGTTTGATGTTTGGTGGGGAAGTAGGCAGTGGGAAAAGTTTAACTTTAAATAAGTTGAAGTTACAGTGTGGAAAAAGAGATGGAGCTGCTGGGAAAGAGTGGATAGTGTGAGGAGAGGTGGTGGGGTAGGACAGGTAGGTGTGTGATATGTTGGTGGGAGAGAGCAGTGGTAGGAGGTGGCAGAGGAGGTGAAGAGCAAGGCTAATAAGACACAGATGAGCATTTGGGTATGGTTTAAAATACTAGCTTTATAATTAACATGATGAGACAGTTTTGCTTAACGAGGTTAATTACAAATGTTGTGGCAGTGGGTGTTTGAGAGTAAGTTAATAGGAACTATGTACTGGTAGTTAAATGAGAGCAGTATAGAGGATGTGAATAGGGAGAAGAGGAATGGTTACTGGGGGAAATGAGGTGAGAGAGGGAGTGGCTGGTGATGAGGTAAGGGAGGAGGTACAGAGAGGTGTGGTTACAGAGAATAAAGTATACATTTAATGAGAGAGGGGGTGTGTGGGAATAGGGGTAGGGTAGGGGAGTGGAGAGAGCCTGAGCACAATGAGGGAAAATGGAGTGGGTAGAACCTGGGTTCAGTTAGCAACACCAAGATGTTTCTCTTCAACAGAAACAATCAGAATTGCTGACTATGTGCACTGTCTGTTAGTCTAGGTAAGCAAGCAGGTTCTGGTGAAGTTAAGGAGTATGAACTCTTTTTTGTTTATTTTTGTTTTTATTCTTATAATATCTATATTTAATCATATACATATTTATATTACTATTTTTTAATTCTCCAAAAAAAATTTTCACATACTTTTTCTCAAAATTTCTGTGCTGTTTTGCATTTAAAAATATATGTTCTATAGTTTCTTCTTCATCACAATGCAAACATATTCTCTCACTTTTCTTTTTATAAGGCATATTTGGTTTTACTGGCAACTTATAAATTCCCAGTCTCCATAGAAATTATTGACATTCTACTTTAATACACCACTTATTTCTTTCTTTTATAGCCATATTTTTTTTTCTGATAAATTTTCCCATGGGTTAACACAATAAAATTGTACCATGGTATATGAATATATAACATATATATATAACATGTAAATATAACATGTTTTTCAATCTTCTATTTGATCAGTCTTATCTTCCACATGTTTAGTTTTTCTGGGTAATCACCTATTTCATCATTAATACATTATTTCTCTCATTTTATATTTTGTCAAATTTCCATTCTTAAACAGTCTTACTACTAGTTTCTCATTTTTCTATTTATCCATCTTAACATTTTATATAAATTTAATACAGCTACAAATACTACTGGATTTCATAGCCCCAATCCCCCTCATCTTTGTTCATACATCTTTCTTCATATATAATACTCCTCTCTTGAAAGGATTTAATCTAGACCCCCATATAAACTAAAAATAACTTCTAATAATTGTTTTTCATACATTCTTGGAATCATATGCACACTTGAAAAATACACTATATTTCCCATCAATTTGGAATTTATCAAATTAACTGTTTTTCTTATAGGATAATCTGTGTGTTCTCTATAAACAACACATTTCTTTCAATTCCTTTAACAAATTTTCACATTGTGGTCCAGTTGCTATTTCATTACCAAAATGTATTCCCAATGCTGAAATATCTTTCATTGTAAACTGTATTCCTTTTTTTCTTTATCTTATTGCACAGACCTTTACTTTTATCCTTATTTAATGTCATACTTATTTCTTTTAAACAATGCACCACACAAAATATGGCTTCTTTCATCCATAAAGTATTTTTAGTAACTATAATAATATCTTTTGCATATGTCATTAAACTGGAATATTTACACTTGTTTGCATTACATACTTTGCGTTTTTTATTTTACAATTTACCTTCCTTACCACCATATTCATAACTAAAGCAAATAAAATACTACTCATAGGACAGCCTTGTCTAATCCCATTACTCATCCCTATTTCTTTACTTAACCAACCACTTATCAAAATTCTTATCTTAGGTTCATAGGTGTTTACTACACTAACAACCACAAGGTCTTTTAAGCTTAGCCATGCATCCCAAATGTCTGACAAGTTCTTGTACCCTTTATGTAGTGTAAGCAGGGGCTTGGGAGGTGAAACATTTACAAGCAGGGCCCTGGGAGCTAAAGCGTTTACAGGCAGCCCATGTCCTTTGGTGACATAGGTGTCAAACCAGGGATAAATTTCCTGTTCATCATTCAACTGTCCAAGTTACACTTGAATTGGGTTAGGGAAGAACTCTGCTGCACATGGATGGGGAGCCTATTCCAGAGAAGCAGTAGTCTCTGGGATACATACCTGTCTTGCCAGCAGGTCCTTTTTATAACATAAGCAAGGTTTAAATCTTTAGAATGGGTAAATCTGGTGTTGTTTGTTTTGTGAATATGGAGGAGGTTTATCAGAGTGTGGTCTGACAATGCCTTGTATGCCAGGCATAGATGTCCCCTCAACAGCCTGTAGGAGACAGAATACAGGGATAGAGCCATGTTACTTATGCCCTGTATTCTTTTTGTGAGGAATCTCTGTGGATGTTCCAGTTGTTGGGCTTGGATATGCCAAAGGGAGCATTGTATTCAATGATAGGTCTGATGAATGCCAAATACAGTGGAACAATGACTTCCTTGGATCTAGATGCGATGCATTTTTTATAAATTGTACAATATAGCATGATTTCCTTAGTACCATAGAAACATGATGGTCAAAGGCTAGATTACTGTTTATGTGTGTCCCCAAGTCCCTGACTACCGGGTCAACTCTTAGTGATATATTGTCAATATGATACTTACCAGGGGTGGATGACTTCCCGGACACGATTATGCATTTTTTGGCATTTATTTTAGTCCATGGCTCTGACACCAGCTGTTTGCCTGTATCAGCCCTTCCTGGATAACATTTGTGTCAGTGGGTGATTCAATGACAGCTTGCAATCGTCAGCAAATTTAGTCAGCCAGAGGCCACTGACATTGACCTTGACTTCAGAGAAATAAATGCTAAAAAGGAACAGTCCCAGGACCAATCTCTGAGGGACTCTGCTAGCGAATGGCCTCTTTGTAGAGATGGACTACCCAATTTTAACTTCCTGGGACATACCTGTAAGCCAGCTGGCTATCTACTGGGTAACATAAGGGTTTATACCTAACCTCTTAAGTTTGTCAACAATGTCTGAGTGGGGTATTGTGTCAAATGTCTTGGCTAGGTCAAGGTAGACAGTCTAAACCATTTTGCACTCATCCATGGCTTTGGTGACATTCTTAAAGAAGTCCACCAGGTTGAATGACCTGCCCTTGATGAAAGCAAATTGGGTTGGATCTTGTGTCTGGAAGTTGCCTATGTCGTTAGTGATCACTTCCATGATAATTCTTACCATGGCTTCACATATGTGACTAGTGAGACCTAGTGGTCTGTAGTTTCCAGGGTCTGTAGGTGGCCCACCTTTGTGCAGAGGGGGATGACTGTTGCTGTTCATAGGTTCATAGGTTGGTACTAGGCTATTGGCTATACAAGCCTAGCCATAACAATTCCCTGGATATTTCTTCACACAATATTTACTTCCCTGGACCCTTGTTTAGCAGGGCGATTGAATTGATCCCAGGGTGAATTTCCTAGCTCCCATCCAATCATCAGGGATCCTTTTGAAGAGGGCCAAGGAGGCTTTCTGCTTGACATGTATGGGCAGTCTATTTCAGAGTATGGGGAGTTTCTGGGTCAGGAACCTATCCCTCCAGCATGTTTTGTTCATTGTGATGACAAGGTTTAGATCCCTGGAGCATGTGGCTCTGAGGGATTGGGATTTTTTAAGTATAGCACGTCCAACAGCTCAGGGTTTGACATGGCCTTGTATGTTAAGCAGAGATTGCCTCTGAGTAGATGATATGCCACAGAGTATAGCTGGAGTTTTTTTAGATGGTCAGCATAGGTCATCTGCTTTAGGCCTGTGATTTTTTTAGTGAGGTATTTCTGCGGCCTTTCCAGCTGTTGCAGATGTCTTGTGAGGTACATACCAAATGGGATGGTGTACTCTATAATGGGTCTAATGAAGGATGAGTACAGTGGGACAATGACCTCCTTTTTCTGGATGAAAAGCTCTTAGTGATGAGGTGTGCCACATAGAAGGATCTCCTGACTGTTGTGGCAATGTGGTTATCGAAAGTGAGACCACTGTCCACCTTTATCCCCATGTCTCTCATTACACTTTCGGTGTTTAGTGTACTGTCCCCTATGTGGTAAATCATGGGTACATGGTTTTTCCCAATGGGAATAACTATACATTTCTTGGCATTAAGCTTGAGCCCATGGATCTGGCACCAAGCATCTGTTTCTGTAAGGCCCTTTTGTAGAATATCCACATAATATGGGGATTCAATAATGGCTCCCAATTTGCAGTCATCTGCGAACTTTGTTAGCCAGAGTCCCTTAGTGTTGGCCTGTACTTCAGAGAAGTAGATGCCAAACAAGAGTGGTCCCAGGAATGAACCCTGTGGTACTCCACTTGTCACTTGTCTGGAGTTGGATTTGGAGTCGGCTACATTTATTGTCTGGGTTCTGTCAGTAAGCCAGTTGGCAACCCATTGAGTGACGTAGGGATTTATGCCCAGCTTAATAAGTTTATCTATGATTCCAGAGTGGGGTATGGTGTTGAAGGCCTTGGCGAGGTCCTGATAGGCTGTACCCTCATCCACAGCTCTGCAGACTTATTCAAAGAAGTCAATCAGTTTCAGGAGACAGGATCAGTCCTTCACGAACACAAACTGGGTGGGGTCCAGTGTTTGAATGTTGCCAATGTCTTTGTTTATAAGTTCCATGATAATGCGTTCCTTGCCCTTGCAGATCAGGCTCATCAGACTGATGGGACTGTAGTTCCCGGGATCCAAGATGGATCCCCCCCTTGTGGATTGGGATAACTATAGCTGTGCACCACTCAGTGGGCACGGAGCCTGAGGTGAGGCTATGATTAAACATGACACTTAGGTGAGGTGCCAGTTCATTTTGTAGTTCATGTAGTACACCTCCCAGGATGTCATCTGGTCCCATGAATGCTGTATTCTTAGCTTTGGAGAGTGCGGTTTCTACCTGTGTGGCCATGATTACTGGGATGTGGCAATCTTTTGATATTCAGATGGGCCTTTTAGAGGGTGAGAGGGGGGTGAAGTTGGCACTAAATCGATCAGCCAGGATATTGGCAATATCCTTGGGATCAGTATATTTAATGCCATTCTGTTGTAGCTCAGAGCATATCTGAGCATTGAAATTTAGATTCTTGACATAACATAGAATATAGACATAACATAGACATAGAATGCCTTGTGGTTGCCTTTGGAATCTTTGGCAATTTTATTTTCGTAACTAGCTTTGGATGATTTTATGAGGAATCTCAGCTTCTTACTGAGGCTGGTAAGGGATGTTTTTGCATCCTGGGATTTTCCTCTTTTCTGCAACAGTTTTTTTTCTTCTGTTGTATAATTTGTTTATGGCAGGGGACCACCAGATTTTCTCCTTTTTCTGGAGGAGAGCGTCTTGGTTCTATTTGGGATGGCACGATTCATGCACGAGTGGATGTGCCTGTACAGTGCCTTAGTGTAGGATTCAGCAGTCGAACTTTCAGCTCCCATCTGCATGGGTGTCATGACGTTTGTCACTTCTGATTTGAATAGCATGAAGTTGGCTTTTGAGAAGTTTTTTATGGAGGTTTCCTTACTGGGGGGGGGTGGGGTGGTAAGTGGATTTCACGAGTGATTTACTTATGGTCAGACCTGACCAATGAGGGGGTGACCACTGGTGCAGAGCATCTATCTCCCATGTTGGCAATGGCCAGGTCTAGGATATTGGAGCCCCTGGTGGGACAATGGATTAGCTGATGAAGGGCATTGGAATTTATGAATTTCAAGAAACATTGGGAAAAGATGTTGGTACCCAAGTAGTTTTCCCAGTTAATGGCAGGATAGTTGAAATCACACAGTATCTTAATATTTTCCAGTATGTTTAGAAAGGTGTAGTGAGAATCCTGGGGCATGGTGGGGGATCTGTAGCAAGCTACAATTTGTATTGCAATCTTACATAGTGTTAGCTGCACCTGGAGAATTTCAGATGCATTGGGTCAGGCAACTAGCCTGGAGGTGTGAATATCCTTGGTGAATATGGACACTCCTCCACCTTTAGTGTTTTGGTCTTGGTTTGGTGGCCGAAAAGTGTGGTAAGAGTTGTAGCCTGGTATTGCAGGGGTTCCCCATTCATGAGGCAAAAAGCCTGTTTGGAGGCTATAGTTAAGTAGCAATTCCAGACAGCCCGAAAGGTCATCTTTCATGCTATTTACAAGGCATCCTGGGATATTGTCTGGGCCCATTGATGCAGTGTTCTTGGCCATGGATAGAACATTAAAGACCTGTTACCTAGTGATAGCAGGGGAAGTTATGTTTTATGGTATTTCCTGTGGGAAGGTTGAGGGGTGAGAGGGGTAAAGTTGTAGTTGAATTTGTTGTCCAGTAGGTTTGCTATATTTTCTGGCTCAGATTATTATTACTAGTTGTTGTTATACAAACTTTAACCTTGCCATAAAATTATGTACCTGTATTAATTCCCTGAATGTCTTATGCTCTGTTGAATCAAATGCTTTACTAATATCACCTTCCATAAGTTTTACATCATCTCTTCTATTTAAGATAGCCATAGTTTCTCTTACTATCATTAACCATTCTTGACATTCTTTCCTTTCATAGCATATACATTTTCTTCCATTATATTTTTCATTTTATCTTCCAATTTTTGTTGAATTATTTTCATAAAAGTTTTATAATCTGTATTATTTATTTATCTGTGTACTATTTCTCTCCAGTTCTTTATATCATCTTTTTCACCCTTTTACCAAATAAATTTGGAATGCTAAGTCACCTGACATTGCATCTACTCCAGCCTTGTATCATTTTAAAAAAAAAAGCTAAAAACGTAATTATCCAGCAAATGGATTTGCCCTTGCACTGCCCTGGACTAAACTGTCTCTCTCAGGTAATACTAATACCTCTTCTTCATGATACAGAAATTGCATAATGTTACAGATAGTAATTTCTCTATTGCTATGCCCACTTGCAACTTACCTTTATCTTCTGATTCTTAATAGAAAGTGCTTAAGATGTTATACACACTGAGCAGAGTGGATGAGAGGTGTTGACTCCAACTCTTAGCTGAGATATATAAGTTTCCTGTTTTTTTTCAATTATTTATACAGTTTATTGTTTCTAGCAATTTATATATAGCACTTTTATTATAATCTGCACTGGTAACTGATTTGTTTGCAGTTAAAAGAATTCTGTATCTTTACAAATCTTTATCTGTTTAAAAACTTTCATTTTGTGGCTTTCTGTAGTGCTTTGTAGGCTAATAGGTTTAGTATTTGTCCTAGTTCAGAATTGTTGGCTCTGGGCTTGTTTGTTTAGTGATTGTTCAAAGCACGTGAACAGGCCATCTTGAATTAGCTGAAGCCTTTCTTTACCTTGGCTAGATTGTATTAACTGGCTGCAGGCTAGTGGGAGCTGGTTCTTTTGTGGTTTTGTAAAAAAAAAAAAAAAAAAAAAAAAAAAAAAGTTATTCTTCTGGTATTTAAGCCCTAACTTTGAGAGAGTTTTTGTCTATACACACTGAACAGAGTGGATGAGAGGTGTTGACTCCAAATCTTAGCTGAGATATATAAGTATCATGTTTTTATTTTATTATTTATACAGTTTGTTTCTAGCAATTTATATAGAGCACTTTTATTGTAATCTGCATTGGTAACTGATTTGTTTGCAGTTAAAAGCATTCAGTATCTTTACAAATCCTTATCTGTTTAAAAACTTTCATTTTGTGGCTTTCTGTAGTGCTTTGTAGGCTAATAGGTTTAGTATTTGTCCTAGTTCAGAAATGTTGGCTCTGGGCTTGTTTTAGTGATTGTTCAAATCACATGAACAGGCCATCTTGAATTAGCTGAAGCCTTTCTGTACCTTGGCTAGATTGTATTAATTGGCTGCAGGCTAGTGGGGGCTGGTTCTTTTGTGTTTTTGTAAAAAAAAAAAAAAAAAAAGTTTTTCTTCTGGTATTTAAGTCCTAACTTTGAGAGAGTTTCTATCTATACACACTGAGCAGAGTGGATGAGAGGTGTTGACTCAACTCTTAGGTGAGATATATAAGTATCCTGGGTTTTTTCGATTATTTATACAGTTTATTGTTTCTAGCAATTTATATATAGCACTTTTATTATAATCTGCATGGGTAACTGATTTGTTTGCAGTTAAAGGCATTCTTTATCTTTGCAAATCTTTATCTATTTAAAAACATTAATTTTGTGGCTTTCTGTAGTGCTTTGTAGGCTAATAGGTTTAGTATTTGTCCTAGTTCAGAATTGTTGGCTCTGCGCTTGTTTTAGTGATTGTTCAAAGCACATGAACAGGCCATCTTAAATTAGCTGAAGCCTTTCTTTACCTTGGCTAGATTGTATTAATTGGTTGCAGGCTAGTGGGGGCTGGTTCTTTTGTGTTTTTGTAAAAAAAAAAAGATGTTCTTCTGGTATTTAAGCCCTAACATTGAGAGAGTTTCTGTCTATACACACTGAGCAGAGTGGATGAGAGGTGTTGACTCCAACTCTTAGCTGAGATATATAAGTATCCTGTTTTTTTCGATTAATTATACAGTTTGTTTCTAGCAATTTATATATAGCACTTTTATTGTAATCTGCATGGGTAACTGATTAGTTTGCTGGTAAAAGCATTTTGTATATTTACAAATCTTTATCTGTTTAAAAACTTTCATTTTGTGGCTTTCTGTAGTGCTTTGAAGGCTAATATGTTTAGTATTTGTTCTAGTTCAGAATTGTTGGCTCTGTGCTTGTTTTAGTGATTGTTCAAAGCACATGAACAGGCCATCTTGCATTAGCTGAAGCCTTTCTTTACCTTGACTAGATTGCATTAATTGGCTGTAGGCTAGTGGGGGCTGGTTCTTTTGTGTTTTTGTGAAAAAAAAAGTTGTTCTTCTGGTATTTAAGCCCTAACTTTGAGAGAGTTTATGTCTATACACACTGAGCAGAGAGGATGAGAGATGTTGACTCCAACTCTTAGCTGAGATTTTTTTTCGATTATTTATACAGTTTATTGTTTCTAAAAAATTATATATAACACTTTTATTGTAATCTGCATGGGTAACTGATTTGTTTGCAGTTAAAAGCATTCTGTATCTTTACAAATCTTTATCTATTTAAAAAAAATAATTTTGTGGCTTTCTATAGTGCCTTGTAGGCAAATAGGTTAGTATTTGTCCTAGATCAGAATTGCTGGCACTGGGCTTGTTTTAGTCATTGTTCAAAGCTCATGAACAGGCCATCTTGAATTAGCTGAAGCCTTTCTTTACCTTGAATAGATTGTATTAAATGGCTGCAGGCTAGTGGGGGCTGGTTATTTTGTGTTTTTGTAAAAAAAAAAAAAAAAAAAAACTTGTTCTTCTGGTATTTAAGCCCTAACTTTGAGAGAGTTTCTGTCTATAAACACTGAGCAGAGTGGATAAGAGGTGTTGACTCCAACTCTTAGCTGAGATATATAAGTATCCTGTTTTTTTCGATTATTTATACAGTTTATTGTTTCTAGCAATTTATATATAGCACTTTTATTGTAATCTGCACGGGTAACTGATTAGTTTGCAGTTAAAAGCATTCTGTATCTTTACAAATCTTTATCTGTTTAAAAACTTTAATTTTGTAGCTTTCTGTAGTGCTTTGTAGGCTAATAGGTTTAGTATTTGTTCTAGTTCAGAATTGTTGGCTCTGGGCTTGTTTTGGTGATTGCTCAAAGCACATGAACAGGCCATCTTGAATTAGCTGAAACCTTTCTTTACCTTGGCTAGATTGTATTAATTGGCTGCAGGCTAGTGGGGGCTGGTTCTTTTGTGTTTTTGTAACAAAAAAAAAAAGTTTTTCTTCTGGTATTTAAGCCCTAACTTTGAGAGAGTTTCTGTCTATAAACACTGAGCAGAGTGGATAAGAGGTGTTGACTCCAACTCTTAGGTGAGATATATAAGTATCCTGGGTTTTTTTGATTATTTATACAGTTTATTGTTTCTAGCAATTTATATATAGCACTTTTATTATAATCTGCATGGGTAACTGATTTGTTTGCAGTTAAAAGCATTCTGTATCTTTACAAATCTTTATCTATTTAAAACATTAATTTTGTGGCTTTCTGTAGTGCTTTGTAGGCTAATAGGTTTAGTATTTGTCCTAGTTCAGAATTGTTGGCTCTGGGCTTGTTTTAGTGATTGTTCAAAGCACATGAACAGGCCATCTTGAATTAGCTGAAGCCTTTCTTTACCTTGGCTAGATTGTATTAATTGGCTGCAGGCTAGTGGGGGCTGGTTCTTTTGTGTTTTTGTAAAAAAAAAGTTGTTCTTCTGGTATTTAAGCCCTAACTTTGAGAGAGTTTCTGTCTATACACACTGAGCAGAGTGGATGAGAGGTGTTGACTCCAACTCTTAGCTGAGATATATAAGTATCCTGTTTTTTTTCCGATTATTTATACAGTTTATTGTTTCTAGCAATTTATATATAGCACTTTTATTGTAATCTGCACGGGTAACTGATTTGTTTGCAGTTAAAAGCATTCTGTATCTTTACAAATCTTTATCTATTTAAAAACATTAATTTTGTGGCTTTCTGTAGTGCTTTGTAGGCTAATTGGTTTAGTATTTGTCCTAGTTCAGAATAGTTGGCTCTGCGCTTGTTTTAGTGATTGTTCAAAGCTCATGAACAGGCCATCTTGAATTAGCTGAAGCCTTTCTTTACCTTAAATAGATTGTATTAATTGGCTGCAGGCTAGTGGGGGCTGGTTCTTTTGTGTTTTTGTAAAAAAAAAAGTTGTTCTTCTGGTATTTAAGCCCTAACTTTGAGAGAGTTTCTGTCTATACACACTGAGCAGAGTGGATGAGAGGTGTTGACTCCAACTCTTAGCTGAGATATATAAGTATCCTGTTTTTTTCGATTATTTATACAGTTTATTGTTTCTAGCAATTTATATATAGCACTTTTATTGTAATCTGCACGGGTAACTGATTTGTTTGCAGTTAAAAGCATTCTGTATCTTTACAAATCTTTATCTGTTTAAAAACTTTCATTTTGTAGCTTTCTGTAGTGCTTTGTAGGCTAATAGGTTTAGTATTTGTCCTAGTTCAGAATTGTTGGCTCTGGGCTTGTTTTAGTGATTGTTCAAAGCACATGAACAGGCCATCTTGAATTAGCTGAAGCCTTTCTTTACCTTGGCTAGATTGTATTAATTGGCTGCAGGCTAGTAGGGGCTGGTTCTTTTGTGTTTAAAAAAAAAAAAAAGTTGTTCTTCTGGTATTTAAGCCCTAACATTGAGAGAGTTTCTGTCTATACACACTGAGCAGAGTGGATGAGAGGTGTTGACTCCAACTCTTAGCTGAGATATATAAGTATCCTGTTTTTTTCGATTATTTATACAGTTTGTTTCTAGCAATTTATATATAGCACTTTTATTGTAATCTGCATGGGTAACTGATTTGTTTGCAGTTAAAAGCATTCTGTATCTTTACAAATCTTTAACTGTTTAAAAGCTTTCATTTTGTGGCTTTCTGTAGTGCTTTGTAGGCTAATAGGTTTAGTATTTGTCCTAGTTCAGAATTGTTGGCTCTGGGCTTGTTTTAGTGATTGTTCAAATCACATGAAAAGGCCATCTTGAATTAGCTGAAGCCTTTCTGTACCTTGGCTAGATTGTATTAATTGGCTGCAGGCTAGTGGGGGATGGTTCTTTTGTGTTTTTGTAAAAAAAAAAAGATGTTCTTCTGGTATTTAAGCCCTAACATTGAGAGAGTTTCTGTCTATACACACTGAGCAGAGTGGATGAGAGGTGTTGACTCCAACTCTTAGCTGAGATATATAAGTATCCTGTTTTTTTTTATTATTTATACAGTTTATTGTTTCTAGCAATTTATATATAGCACTTTTATTGTAATCTGCATGGGTAACTGATTTATTTGCAGTTAAAAGTATTCTGTATCTTTACAAATCTTTATCTGTTTAAAAACTTTCATTTTGTGGGTTTCTGTAGTGCTTTGTAGGCTAATAGGTTTAGTGTTTGTCCTAGTTTAGAATTGTTTGCTCTGGGACTGTTTTAGTGATTGTGCAAAGCACATGAACAGGGATCTTGAATTAGCTGAAGCCTTTCTTTACCTTGGCTAGATTGAATTAATTGAACCAGCAGGCTAGTGGGGCTGGTTCTTTTGTGTTTTTGTAAAGAAAAAAAAAGTTGTTCTTCTGGTATTTAAGCCCTAACTTTGAGAGAGTTTCTGTCTATACACACTGAGCAGAGTGGATGAGAGGTGTTGACTCCAACTCTTAGCTGAGATATATAAGTATCCTGTTTTTTTCGATTATTTATACAGTTTATTGTTTCTAGCAATTTATATATAGCACTTTTATTGTAATCTGCACGGGTAACTGATTTGTTTGCAGTTAAAAGTATTCTGTATCTTTACAAATCTTTATCTGTTTAAAAACTTTCATTTTGTGGCTTTCTGTAGTGCTTTGTAGGCTAATAGGTTTAGTGTTTGTCCTAGTTCAGAATTGTTGGCTCTGGGCTTGTTTTAGTGATTGTTCAAAGCACATGAACAGGCATCTTGAATTAGCTGAAGCCTTTCTTTACCTTGGCTAGATTGAATTAATTGAACCAGCAGGCTAGTGGGGCTGGTTCTTTTGTGTTTTTGTAAAGAAAGAAAAAGTTGTTCTTCTGGTATTTAATCCCTAACTTTGAGGGAGTTTCAGTCTATACACACTGAGCAGAGTGGATGAGAGGTGTTTACTCCAATTCTTAGCTGAGATATATAAGTATCCTGTTTTTTTTGATTATTTATACAGTTTATTGTTTCTAGCAATTTATATATAGCACTTTTATTGCAATCTCCATGGCTAACTGATTTTTTTGCAGCTAAAAGCATTCTGTATCTTTACAAATCTTTATCTGTTTAAAAACTTTCATTTTGTGGCTTTCTGTAGTGCTTTGTAGGCTAATTGGTTTAGTATTTGTCCTAGTTCAGAATTGTTGGCTCTGGGCTTGTTTTAGTGATTGTTCAAAGCACATTAACAGGCCATCTTGAATTAGCTGAAGCCTTTCTTTACCTTGGCTAGATTGTATTAATTGGCTGCAGGCAAGTGGGGGCTGGTTCTTTTGTGTTTTTGTGAAAAAAAAAGTTGTTCTTCTGGTATTTAAGCCCTAACTTTGAGAGAGTTTCTGTCTATACACACTGAGCAGAGTGGATGAGAGGTGTTGACTCCAACTCTTAGCTGAGATATATAAGTATCCTGTTTTTTTGATTATTTATACAGTTTATTGTTTCTAGCAATTTATATATAGCACTTTTATTGTAATCTGCATGGGTAACTGATTTGTTTGCAGTTAAAAGCATTCTGTATCTTTACAAATCTTTATCTGTTTAAAAACTTTCATTTTGTGGCTTTCTGTAGTGCTTTGTAGGCTAATAGGTTTAGTATTTGTCCTAGTTCAGAATTGTTGGCTCTGGGCTTGTTTTAGTGATTGTTCAAAGCACATGAACAGGCCATCTTGAATTAGCTGAAGCCTTTCTTTACCTTGGCTAGATTGTATTAATTGGCTGCAGGCTAGTGGGGGCTGGTTCTTTTGTGTTTTTGTAAAAAAAAAAAAGTTGTTCTTCTGGTATTTAAGCCCTAACTTTGAGAGAGTTTCTGTCTATACACACTGAGCAGAGTGGATGAGAGGTGTTGACTCCAACTCTTAGCTGAGATATATAAGTATCCTGTTTTTTTCGATTATTTATACAGTTTATTGTTTCTAGCAATTTATATATAGCACTTTTATTGTAATCTGCATGGGTAACTGATTTGTTTGCAGTTAAAAGCATTCTGTATCTTTACAAATCTTTATCTGTTTAAAAACTTTCATTTTGTGGCTTTCTGTAGTGCTTTGTAGGCTAATAGGTTTAGTATTTGTCCTAGTTCAGAATTGTTGGCTCTGGGCTTGTTTTAGTGATTGTTCAAAGCACATGAACAGGCCATCTTGAATTAGCTGAAGCCTTTCTTTACCTTGGCTAGATTGTATTAATTGGCTGCAGGCTAGTGGGGCATGCTTCTTTTGTGTTTCTGCATGAAAAAAAAAAAAGTTGTTCTTCTGGTATTTAAGCCCTAACTTTGAGAGAGTTTCTGTCTATACACACTGAGCAGAGTGGATGAGAGGTGTTGACTCCAACTCTTAGCTGAGATATATAAGTATCCTGTTTTTTTTCGATTATTTATACAGTTTATTGTTTCTAGCAATTTATATATAGCACTTTTATTGTAATCTGCATGGGTAACTGATTTGTTTGCAGTTAAAAGCATTCTGTATCTTTACAAATCTTTATCTGTTTAAAAACTTTCATTTTGTGGCTTTCTGTAGTGCTTTGTAGGCTAATAGGTTTAGTATTTGTCCTAGTTCAGAATTGTTGGCTCTGGGCTTGTTTTAGTGATTGTTCAAAGCACATGAACAGGCCATCTTGAATTAGCTGAAGCCTTTCTTTACCTTGGCTAGATTGTATTAATTGGCTGCAGGCTAGTGGGGCTGGTTCTTTTGTGTTTTTGTAAAAAAAAAAGTTGTTCTTCTGGTATTTAAGCCCTAACTTTGAGAGAGTTTCTGTCTATACACACTGAGCAGAGTGGATGAGAGGTGTTGACTCCAACTCTTAGCTGAGATATATAAGTATCCTGTTTTTTTCGATTATTTATACAGTTTATTGTTTCTAGCAATTTATATATAGCACTTTTATTGTAATCTGCATGGGTAA
This sequence comes from Protopterus annectens, assembly GCF_019279795.1. Classification (NCBI taxonomy): domain Eukaryota; kingdom Metazoa; phylum Chordata; order Ceratodontiformes; family Protopteridae; genus Protopterus; species Protopterus annectens. The sequence continues at coordinate 45,085,123 of NC_056725.1, forward strand.
CTGATTTGTTTGCAGTTAAAAGCATTCTGTATCTTTACAAATCTTTATCTGTTTAAAAACTTTCATTTTGTGGCTTTCTGTAGTGCTTTGTAGGCTAATAGGTTTAGTATTTGTCCTAGTTCAGAATTGTTGGCTCTGGGCTTGTTTTAGTGATTGTTCAAAGCACATGAACAGGCCATCTTGAATTAGCTGAAGCCTTTCTTTACCTTGGCTAGATTGTATTAATTGGCTGCAGGCTAGTGGGGGCTGGTTCTTTTGTGTTTTTGTAAAAAAAAAAAGTTGTTCTTCTGGTATTTAAGCCCTAACTTTGAGAGAGTTTCTGTCTATACACACTGAGCAGAGTGGATGAGAGGTGTTGACTCCAACTCTTAGCTGAGATATATAAGTATCCTGTTTTTTTTCGATTATTTATACAGTTTATTGTTTCTAGCAATTTATATATAGCACTTTTATTGTAATCTGCATGGGTAACTGATTTGTTTGCAGTTAAAAGCATTCTGTATCTTTACAAATCTTTATCTGTTTAAAAACTTTCATTTTGTGGCTTTCTGTAGTGCTTTGTAGGCTAATAGGTTTAGTATTTGTCCTAGTTCAGAATTGTTGGCTCTGGGCTTGTTTTAGTGATTGTTCAAAGCACATGAACAGGCCATCTTGAATTAGCTGAAGCCTTTCTTTACCTTGGCTAGATTGTATTAATTGGCTGCAGGCTAGTGGGGCTGGTTCTTTTGTGTTTTTGTAAAAAAAAAAAAAAGTTGTTCTTCTGGTATTTAAGCCCTAACTTTGAGAGAGTTTCTGTCTATACACACTGAGCAGAGTGGATGAGAGGTGTTGACTCCAACTCTTAGCTGAGATATATAAGTATCCTGTTTTTTCGATTATTTATACAGTTTATTGTTTCTAGCAATTTATATATAGCACTTTTATTGTAATCTGCACGGGTAACTGATTTGTTTGCAGTTAAAAGCATTCTGTATATTTACAAATCTTTATCTGTTTCAAAATTTCATTTTGTGGCTTTCTGTAGTGCTTTGTAGGCTAATAGGTTTAGTATTTGTCCTAGTTCAGAATTGTTGGCTCTGGGCTTGTTTTAGTGATTGTTCAAAGCACATGAACAGGCCATCTTGAATTAGCTGAAGCCTTTCTTTACCTTGGCTAGATTGTATTAATTGGCTGCAGGCTAGTGGGGGCTGGTTCTTTTGTGTTTTGTAAAAAAAAAAAGTTGTTCTTCTGGTATTTAAGCCGTAACTTTGAGAGAGTTTCTGTCTATACACACTGAGCAGAGTGGATGAGAGGTGTTGACTCCAACTCTTAGCTGAGATATATAAGTATCCTGTTTTTTTCGATTATTTATACAGTTTATTGTTTCTAGCAATTTATATATAGCACTTTTATTGTAATCTGCATGGGTAACTGATTTGTTTGCAGTTAAAAGCATTCTGTATCTTTACAAATCTTTATCTGTTTAAAAACTTTCATTTTGTGGCTTTCTGTAGTGCTTTGTAGGCTAATAGGTTTAGTATTTGTCCTAGTTCAGAATTGTTGGCTCTGGGCTTGTTTTAGTGATTGTTCAAAGCACATGAACAGGCCATCTTGAATTAGCTGAAGCCTTTCTTTACCTTGGCTAGATTGTATTAATTGGCTGCAGGCTAGAGGGGGCTGGTTCTTTTATGTGTTTGTAAAAAAAAAAAAAAAGTTGTTCTTCTGGTATTTAAGCCCTAACTTTGAGAGAGTTTCTGTCTATACACACTGAGCAGAGTGGATGAGAGGTGTTGACTCCAACTCTTAGCTGAGATATATAAGTATCCTGTTTTTTTCGATTATTTATACAGTTTATTGTTTCTAGCAATTTATATATAGCACTTTTATTGTAATCTGCACGGGTAACTGATTTGTTTGCAGTTAAAAGCATTCTGTATCTTTACAAATCTTTATCTGTTTAAAAACTTTCATTTTGTGGCTTTCTGTAGTGCTTTGTAGGCTAATAGGTTTAGTATTTGTCCTAGTTCAGAATTGTTGGCTCTGGGCTTGTTTTAGTGATTGTTCAAAGCACATGAACAGGCATCTTGAATTAGCTGAAGCCTTTCTTTACCTTGGCTAGATTGTATTAATTGGCTGCAGGCTAGTGGGGGCTGGTTCTTTTGTGTTTTTGTAAAGAAAAAAGAGTTGTTCTTCTGGTATTTAAGCCCTAACTTTGAGAGAATTTCTGTCTATACACACTGAGCAGAGTGGATGAGAGGTGTTGACTCCAACTCTTAGCTGAGATATATAAGTATCCTGTTTTTTTCAATTATTTATACAGTTTATCGTTTCTAGCAATTTATATATAGCACTTTTATTGTAATCTGCATGGGTAACTGATTTGTTTGCAGTTAAAAGCATTCTGTATCTTTACAAATCTTTATCTGTTTAAAAACTTTCATTTTGTGGCTTTCTGTAGTGCTTTGTAGGCTAATAGGTTTAGTATTTGTCCTAGTTCAGAATTGTTGGCTCTGGGCTTGTTTTAGTGATTGTTCAAAGCACATGAACAGGCCATCTTGAATTAGCTGAAGCCTTTCTTTACCTTGGCTAGATTGTATTAATTGGCTGCAGGCTAGTGGGGGCTGGTTCTTTTGTGTTTTTGTAAAAAAAAAAAGTTGTTCTTCTGGTATTTAAGCCCTAACTTTGAGAGAGTTTCTGTCTATACACACTGAGCAGAGTGGATGAGAGGTGTTGACTCCAACTCTTAGCTGAGATATATAAGTGTCCTGTTTTTTTTCGATTATACAGTTTATTGTTTCTAGCAATTTATATATAGCACTTTTATTGCAATCTGCACGGGTAACTGATTTGTTTGCAGTTAAAAGCATTCTGTATCTTTACAAATCTTTATCTGTTTAAAAACATTCATTTTGTGGCTTTCTGTAGTGCTTTGCAGGCTAATAGGTTTAGTATTTGTCCTAGTTCAGGACTGTTGGCTCTGGGCTTTCTTTAGTGATTGTTCAAAGCACATTAACAGGTCATCTTGAATTAGCTGAAGCCTTTCTTTACCTTGGCTAGATTGTAATTATTGGCTGTAGGTTAGTGGGGGCTGGTTCTTTTGTGTTTTTATAAAAAAAAAAAATTCTTCTTCTGGTATTTAAGCCCTAACTTTGAGAGAATTTGTTTCTATACACACTGAGAAGAGTGGATGAGACGTGTTGACTCCAACTCTTAGCTAAGATATATAAGTATCCTTTTTTTTTCGATTATTTATACAGTTTATTGTTTCTAGCAATTTATATATAGCACTTTTATTGTAATCTGTATGGGTAACTGATTTGTTTGCAGTTAAAAGCATTATGTATCTTTACAAAACTTTATCTGTTTAAAAACTTTCATTTTGTGGCTTTCTGTAGTGCTGTGTAGGCTAATAGGTTTAGTATTTGTCCTAGTTCAGAATTGTTGGCTCTGGGCTTGTTTTAGTGATTGTTCAAAGCACATGAGCAGGCCATCTTGAATTAGCTGAAGCCTTTCTTTACCTTGGCTAGATTGTATTAATTGGCTGCAGGCTAGTGGGGGCTGGTTCTTTTGTGTTTTTGTAAAAAAAAAAAGTTGTTCTTCTGGTATTTAAGCCCTAACTTTGAGAGAGTTTCTGTCTATACACACTGAGCAGAGTGGATGAGAGGTGTTGACTCCAACTCTTAGCTGAGATATATAAGTATCCTGTTTTTTTCGATTATTTATACAGTTTATTGTTTCTAGCAATTTATATATAGCACTTTTATTGTAATCTGCATGGGTAACTGATTTGTTTGCAGTTAAAAGCATTCTGTATCTTTACAAATCTTTATCTGTTTAAAAACTTTCATTTTGTGGCTTTCTGTAGTGCTTTGTAGGCTAATAGGTTTAGTATTTGTCCTAGTTCAGAATTGTTGGCTCTGGGCTTGTTTTAGTGATTGTTCAAAGCACATGAGCAGGCCATCTTGAATTAGCTGAAGCCTTTCTTTACCTTGGCTAGATTGTATTAATTGGCTGCAGGCTAGTGGGGGCTGGTTCTTTTGTGTTTTTGTAAAAAAAAAAAAGTTGTTCTTCTGGTATTTAAGCCCTAACTTTGGCAGAGTTTCTGTCTATACACACTGAGCAGAGTGGATGAGAGGTGTTGACTCCAACTCTTCGCTGAGATATATATAAGTATCCTGATTTTTCGATTATTTATACAGTTTATTGTTTCTAGCAATTTATATATATCACTTTTATTGTAATCTGCACGGGTAACAGATTTGTTTGCAGTTAAAAGCATTCTGTATCTTTACAAATATTTATCTATTTCAAAACTTTCATTTTGTGGCTTTCTGTAGTGCTTTTCAGGCTAATAGGTTTAATATTTGTCCTAGTTCAGAATTGTTGGCTCTGGGCTTGCTTTAGTGATTGTTCAAAGCACATGAACAGGCTATCTTGAATTAGCTAATGCCTTTCTTTACTTTGGCTAGATTATATTAATTGGCTGCAGGCTAGTGGGGCTGGTTCTTTTGTGTTTTTGTAAAAAAAAAAAGTTGTTCTTCTGGTATTTAAGCTCTAACTTTGAGAGAGTTTCTGTCTATACACACTGAGCAGAGTGGATGAGAGATGTTGACAACAACTCTTACCTGAGATATATAAGTATCCTGTTTTTTCGATTATTTATACAGTTTATTGTTTCTAGCAATTTATATATAGCACTTTTATTGCAATCTGCATGGGTAACTGATTTGTTTGCAGTTAAAAGCATTCTGTATCTTTACAAATCTTTATCTGTTTAAAAACTTTCATTTTGTGGCTTTCTGTAGTGCTTTGTAGGCTAATAGGTTTAGTATTTGTCCTAGTTCAGAATTGTTGGCTCTGGGCTTGTTTTAGTGATTGTTCAAAGCACATGAACAGGCCATCTTGAATTAGCTGAAGCCTTTCTTTACCTTGGCTAGATTGTATTAATTGGCTGCAGGCTAGTGGGGCTGGTTCTTTTGTGTTTTTGTAAAAAAAAAAAAGTTGTTCTTCTGGTATTTAAGCCCTAACTTTGAGAGAGTTTCTGTCTATACACACTGAGCAGAGTGGATGAGAGGTGTTGACTCCAACTCTTAGCTGAGATATATAAGTATCCTGTTTTTTCGATTATTTATACAGTTTATTGTTTCTAGCAATTTATATATAGCACTTTTATTGTAATCTGCATGGGTAACTGATTTGTTTGCAGTTAAAAGCATTCTGTATCTTTACAAATCTTTATCTGTTTAAAAACTTTCATTTTGTGGCTTTCTGTAGTGCTTTGTAGGCTAATAGGTTTAGTATTTGTCCTAGTTCAGAATTGTTTGCTCTGGGCCTGCTTTAGTGATTGTTCAAAGCACATGAACAGGCCATCTTGAATTAGCTGAAGCCTTTCTTTACCTTGGCTAGATTGTATTAATTGGCTGCTGGCTAGTGTGGGCTGGTTCTTTTGTGTTTTTGAAAAAAAAAAAGTTGTTCTTCTGGTATTTAAGCTCTAACTCTGAGAGAGTTTCTGTCTATACACACTGAGCAGAGTGGATGAGAGGTGTTGACTCCAACTCTTAGCTGAGATATATAAGTATCCTGTTTTTTTCGATTATTTATACAGTTTATTGTTTCTAGCAATTTATATATAGCACTTTTATTCTAATCTGCATGGGTAACTGACTTGTTTGCAGTTAAAAGCATTCTGTATCTTTACAAATCTTTATCTGTTTAAAAACTTTCATTTTGTGGCTTTCTGTAGTGCTTTGTAGGCTAATAGGTTTAGTATTTGTCCTAGTTCAGAATTGTTGGCTCTGGGCTTGTTTTAGTGATTGTTCAAAGCACATGAACAGGCCATCTTGAATTAGCTGAAGCCTTTCTTTACCTTGGCTAGATTGTATTAATTGGCTGCAGGCTAGTGGGGGCTGGTTCTTTTGTGTTTTTGTAAAAAAAAAAGTTGTTCTTCTGGTATTTAAGCCCTAACTTTGAGAGAGTTTCTGTCTATACACACTGAGCAGAGTGGATGAGAGGTGTTGACTCCAACTCTTAGCTGAGATATATAAGTATCCTGTTTTTTTCGATTATTTATACAGTTTATTGTTTCTAGCAATTTATATATAGCACTTTTATTGTAATCTGCATGGGTAACTGATTTGTTTGCAGTTAAAAGCATTCTGTATCTTTACAAATCTTTATCTGTTTAAAAACTTTCATTTTGTGGCTTTCTGTAGTGCTTTGTAGGCTAATAGGTTTAGTATTTGTCCTAGTTCAGAATTGTTGGCTCTGGGCTTGTTTTAGTGATTGTTCAAAGCACATGAACAGGCCATCTTGAATTAGCTGAAGCCTTTCTTTACCTTGGCTAGATTGTATTAATTGGCTGCAGGCTAGTGGGGGCTGGTTCTTTTGTGTTTTTGTAAAAAAAAAAGTTGTTCTTCTGGTATTTAAGCCCTAACTTTGAGAGAGTTTCTGTCTATACACACTGAGCAGAGTGGATGAGAGGTGTTGACTCCAACTCTTAGCTGAGATATATAAGTATCCTGTTTTTTTCGATTATTTATACAGTTTATTGTTTCTAGCAATTTATATATAGCACTTTTATTGTAATCTGCATGGGTAACTGATTTGTTTGCAGTTAAAAGCATTCTGTATCTTTACAAATCTTTATCTGTTTAAAAACTTTCATTTTGTGGCTTTCTGTAGTGCTTTGTAGGCTAATAGGTTTAGTATTTGTCCTAGTTCAGAATTGTTGGCTCTGGGCTTGTTTTAGTGATTGTTCAAAGCACATGAACAGGCCATCTTGAATTAGCTGAAGCCTTTCTTTACCTTGGCTAGATTGTATTAATTGGCTGCAGGCTAGTGGGGCTGGTTCTTTTGTGTTTTTGTAAAAAAAAAAGTTGTTCTTCTGGTATTTAAGCCCTAACTTTGAGAGAGTTTCTGTCTATACACACTGAGCAGAGTGGATGAGAGGTGTTGACTCCAACTCTTAGCTGAGATATATAAGTATCCTGTTTTTTCGATTATTTATACAGTTTATTGTTTCTAGCAATTTATATATAGCACTTTTATTGTAATCTGCATGGGTAACTGATTTGTTTGCAGTTAAAAGCATTCTGTATATTTACAAATCTTTATATGTTTCAAAATTTCATTTTGTGGCTTTCTGTAGTGCTTTGTAGGCTAATAGGTTTAGTATTTGTCCTAGTTCAGAATTGTTGGCTCTGGGCTTGTTTTAGTGATTGTTCAAAGCACATGAACAGGCCATCTTGAATTAGCTGAAGCCTTTCTTTACCTTGGCTAGATTGTATTAATTGGCTGCAGGCTAGTGGGGGCTGGTTCTTTTGTGTTTTTGTAAAAAAAAAAGTTGTTCTTCTGGTATTTAAGCCCTAACTTTGAGAGAGTTTCTGTCTATACACACTGAGCAGAGTGGATGAGAGGTGTTGACTCCAACTCTTAGCTGAGATATATAAGTATCCTGTTTTTTCGATTATTTATACAGTTTATTGTTTCTAGCAATTTATATATAGCACTTTTATTGTAATCTGCATGGGTAACTGATTTGTTTGCAGTTAAAAGCATTCTGTATCTTTACAAATCTTTATCTGTTTAAAAACTTTCATTTTGTGGCTTTCTGTAGTGCTTTGTAGGCTAATAGGTTTAGTATTTGTCCTAGTTCAGAATTGTTGGCTCTGGGCTTGTTTTAGTGATTGTTCAAAGCACATGAACAGGCCATCTTGAATTAGCTGAAGCCTTTCTTTACCTTGGCTAGATTGTATTAATTGGCTGCAGGCTAGTGGGGCTGGTTCTTTTGTGTTTTTGTAAAAAAAAAAGTTGTTCTTCTGGTATTTAAGCCCTAACTTTGAGAGAGTTTCTGTCTATACACACTGAGCAGAGTGGATGAGAGGTGTTGACTCCAACTCTTAGCTGAGATATATAAGTATCCTGTTTTTTTCGATTATTTATACAGTTTATTGTTTCTAGCAATTTATATATAGCACTTTTATTGTAATCTGCACGGGTAACTGATTTGTTTGCAGTTAAAAGCATTCTGTATATTTACAAATCTTTATCTGTTTCAAAATTTCATTTTGTGGCTTTCTGTAGTGCTTTGTAGGCTAATAGGTTTAGTATTTGTCCTAGTTCAGAATTGTTGGCTCTGGGCTTGTTTTAGTGATTGTTCAAAGCACATGAACAGGCCATCTTGAATTAGCTGAAGCCTTTCTTTACCTTGGCTAGATTGTATTAATTGGCTGCAGGCTAGTGGGGGCTGGTTCTTTTGTGTTTTTGTAAAAAAAAAAAAAGTTGTTCTTCTGGTATTTAAGCCCTAACTTTGAGAGAGTTTCTGTCTATACACACTGAGCAGAGTGGATGAGAGGTGTTGACTCCAACTCTTAGCTGAGATATATAAGTATCCTGTTTTTTTTCGATTATTTATACAGTTTATTGTTTCTAGCAATTTATATATAGCACTTTTATTGTAATCTGCATGGGTAACTGATTTGTTTGCAGTTAAAAGCATTCTGTATCTTTACAAATCTTTATCTGTTTAAAAACTTTCATTTTGTGGCTTTCTGTAGTGCTTTGTAGGCTAATAGGTTTAGTATTTGTCCTAGTTCAGAATTGTTGGCTCTGGGCTTGTTTTAGTGATTGTTCAAAGCACATGAACAGGCCATCTTGAATTAGCTGAAGCCTTTCTTTACCTTGGCTAGATTGTATTAATTGGCTGCAGGCTAGTGGGGCTGGTTCTTTTGTGTTTTGTAAAAAAAAAAAGTTGTTCTTCTGGTATTTAAGCCCTAACTTTGAGAGAGTTTCTGTCTATACACACTGAGCAGAGTGGATGAGAGGTGTTGACTCCAACTCTTAGCTGAGATATATAAGTATCCTGTTTTTTTCGATTATTTATACAGTTTATTGTTTCTAGCAATTTATATATAGCACTTTTATTGTAATCTGCATGGGTAACTGATTTGTTTGCAGTTAAAAGTATTCTGTATCTTTACAAATCTTTATCTTTTTAAAAATTTCATTTTGTGGATTTCTGTAGACTTTGTAGGTGAAAAGGTTTAGTATTTGTCCTAGTTCAGAATTGTTGGCTCTGGGCTTGTTTTAGTGATTGTTCAAAGCACATGAACAGGCCATCTTGAATTAGCTGAAGCCTTTCTTTACCTTGGCTAGATTGTATTAATTGGCTGCAGGCTAGTGGGGGCTGGTTCTTTTGTGTTTTTGTAAAAAAAAAAGTTGTTCTTCTGGTATTTAAGCCCTAACTTTGAGAGAGTTTCTGTCTATACACACTGAGCAGAGTGGATGAGAGGTGTTGACTCCAACTCTTAGCTGAGATATATAAGTATCCTGTTTTTTTCGATTATTTATACAGTTTATTGTTTCTAGCAATTTATATATAGCACTTTTATTGTAATCTGCATGGGTAACTGATTTGTTTGCAGTTAAAAGCATTCTGTATCTTTACAAATCTTTATCTGTTTAAAAACTTTCATTTTGTGGCTTTCTGTAGTGCTTTGTAGGCTAATAGGTTTAGTATTTGTCCTAGTTCAGAATTGTTGGCTCTGGGCTTGTTTTAGTGATTGTTCAAAGCACATGAACAGGCCATCTTGAATTAGCTGAAGCCTTTCTTTACCTTGGCTAGATTGTATTAATTGGCTGCAGGCTAGTGGGGCTGGTTCTTTTGTGTTTTTGTAAAAAAAAAAAAGTTGTTCTTCTGGTATTTAAGCCCTAACTTTGAGAGAGTTTCTGTCTATACACACTGAGCAGAGTGGATGAGAGGTGTTGACTCCAACTCTTAGCTGAGATATATAAGTATCCTGTTTTTTTCGATTATTTATACAGTTTATTGTTTCTAGCAATTTATATATAGCACTTTTATTGTAATCTGCACGGGTAACTGATTTGTTTGCAGTTAAAAGCATTCTGTATATTTACAAATCTTTATCTGTTTCAAAATTTCATTTTGTGGCTTTCTGTAGTGCTTTGTAGGCTAATAGGTTTAGTATTTGTCCTAGTTCAGAATTGTTGGCTCTGCGCTTGTTTTAGAGATTGTTCAAAGGACATGAACAGGCCATCTTGAATTAGCTGAAGCCTTTCTTTACCTTGGCTAGATTGCATTAATTGGCTGCAGGCTAGTGGCGGCTGGTTCTTTTGTGTTTTTGCAAAAAAAAAAAGTTGTTTTTCTGGTATTTAAGCCCTAACTTTGAGAGAGTTTCTGTCCATACACACTGAGCAGAGAGGATGAGAGGTGTTGACTCTAACTCTTAGCTGAGATTTTTTTTCGATAATTTATAGAGATTATTGTTTGCAGCAATTTATATATAGCACTTTTATTGTAAGCTGCACGGGTAACTGATTTGTTTGCAGTTAAAAGCATTCTGTATATTTACAAATATTTATCTGTTTCAAAATTTCATTTTGTGGCTTTCTGTAGTTCTTTGTAGGCTAATAGGTTTAGTATTTGTCCTAGTTCAGAATTGTTGGCTCTGTGCTTGTTTTAGTGATTGTTCAAAGCACATGAACAGGCCATCTTGAATTAGCTGAAGCCTTTCTTTACCTTGGCTAGATTGTATTAATTGGCTGCAGGCTAGTGGGGGCTGGTTCTTTTGCGTTTTTATAAAAAAAAAAGTTGTTCTTCTGGTATTTAAGCCCTAACTTTGAGAGAGTTTCTGTCTATACACACTGAGCAGAGTGGATGAGAGGTGTTGACTCCAACTCTTAGCTGAGATATATAAGTATCCTGTTTTTTTTTATTATTTATACAGTTTATTGTTTCTAGCAATTTATATATAGCACTTTTATTGTAGTCTGCATGGGTAACTGATTTATTTGCAGTTAAAAGTATTCTGTATCTTTACAAATCTTTATCTGTTTAAAAACTTTCATTTTGTTGGTTTCTGTAGTGCTTTGTAGGCTAATAGGTTTAGTGTTTGTCCTAGTTTAGAATTGTTTGCTCTGGGACTGTTTTAGTGATTGTGCAAAGCACATGAACAGGGATCTTGAATTAGCTGAAGCCTTTCTTTACCTTGGCTAGATTGAATTAATTGAACCAGCAGGCTAGTGGGGCTGGTTCTTTTGTGTTTTTCTAAAGAAAGAAAAAGTTGTTCTTCTGGTATTTAAGCCCTAACTTTGATAGAGTTTCTGTCTATACACACTGAGCAGAGTGGATGAGAGGTGTTGACTCCAACTCTTAGCTGAGATATATAAGTATCCTGTTTTTTTCGATTATTTATACAGTTTATTGTTTCTAGCAATTTATATATAGCACTTTTATTGTAATCTGCATGGGTAACTGATTTGTTTGCAGTTAAAAGCATTCTGTATCTTTACAAATCTTTATCTGTTTAAAAACTTTCATTTTGTGGCTTTCTGTAGTGCTTTGTAGGCTAATAGGTTTAGTATTTGTCCTAGTTCAGAATTGTTGGCTCTGCGCTTGTTTTAGTGATTGTTCAAAGCACATGAACAGGCCATCTTGAATTAGCTGAAGCCTTTCTTTACCTTGGCTAGATTGTATTAATTGGCTGCAGGCTAGTGGGGGCTGGTTCTTTTGTTTTTAAAAAAAAAAAAAAAGTTGTTCTTCTGGTATTTAAGCCCTAACTTTGAGAGAGTTTCTGTCTATACACACTGAGCAGAGTGGATGAGAGGTGTTGACTCCAACTCTTAGCTGAGATATATAAGTATCCTGTTTTTTTCGATTATTTATACAGTTTATTGTTTCTAGCAATTTATATATAGCACTTTTATTGTAATCTGCACGGGTAACTGATTTGTTTGCAGTTAAAAGCATTCTGTATCTTTACAAATCTTTATCTGTTTAAAAACTTTCATTTTGTGGCTTTCTGTAGTGCTTTGTAGGCTAATAGGTTTAGTATTTGTCCTAGTTCAGAATTGTTGGCTCTGGGCTTGTTTTAGTGATTGTTCAAAGCACATGAACAGGCCATCTTGAATTAGCTGAAGCCTTTCTTTACCTTGGCTAGATTGTATTAATTGGCTGCAGGCTAGTGGGGCTGGTTCTTTTGTGTTTTTGTAAAAAAAAAAGTTGTTCTTCTGGTATTTAAGCCCTAACTTTGAGAGAGTTTCTGTCTATACACACTGAGCAGAGTGGATGAGAGGTGTTGACTCCAACTCTTAGCTGAGATATATAAGTATCCTGTTTTTTTCGATTATTTATACAGTTTATTGTTTCTAGCAATTTATATATAGCACTTTTATTGTAATCTGCATGGGTAACTGATTTGTTTGCAGTTAAAAGCATTCTGTATCTTTACAAATCTTTATCTGTTTAAAAACTTTCATTTTGTGGCTTTCTGTAGTGCTTTGTAGGCTAATAGGTTTAGTATTTGTCCTAGTTCAGAATTGTTTGCTCTGGGCTTGTTTTAGTGATTGTTCAAAGCACATGAACAGGCCATCTTGAATTAGCTGAAGCCTTTCTTTACCTTGGCTAGATTGTATTAATTGGCTGCAGGCTAGTGGGGCTGGTTCTTTTGTGTTTTTGAAAAAAAAAAGTTGTTCTTCTGGTATTTAAGCCCTAACTTTGAGAGAGTTTCTGTCTATACACACTGAGCAGAGTGGATGAGAGGTGTTGACTCCAACTCTTAGCTGAGATATATAAGTATCCTGTTTTTTTGATTATTTATACAGTTTATTGTTTCTAGCAATTTATATATATCACTTTTATTGTAATCTGCACGGGTAACTGATTTGTTTGCAGTTAAAAGCATTCTGTATCTTTACAAATCTTTATCTTTTTAAAAATTTCATTTTGTGGATTTCTGTAGTGCTTTGTAGGCTAATAGGTTTAGTATTTGTCCTAGTTCAGAATTGTTGGCTCTGGGCTTGTTTTAGTGATTGTTCAAAGCACATGAACAGGCCATCTTGAATTAGCTGAAGCCTTTCTTTACCTTGGCTAGATTGTATTAATTGGCTGCAGGCTAGTGGGGGCTGGTTCTTTCGTGATTTTGTAAAAAAAAAAAGTTGTTCTTCTGGTATTTAAGCCCTAACTTTGAGAGAGTTTCTGTCTATACACACTGAGCAGAGTGGATGAGAGGTGTTGACTCCAACTCTTAGCTGAGATATATAAGTATCCTGTTTTTTTCGATTATTTATACAGTTTATTGTTTCTAGCAATTTATATATAGCACTTTTATTGTAATCTGCATGGGTAACTGATTTGTTTGCAGTTAAAAGCATTCTGTATCTTTACAAATCTTTATCTGTTTAAAAACTTTCATTTTGTGGCTTTCTGTAGTGCTTTGTAGGCTAATAGGTTTAGTATTTGTCCTAGTTCAGAATTGTTGGCTCTGGGCTTGTTTTAGTGATTGTTCAAAGCACATGAACAGGCCATCTTGAATTAGCTGAAGCCTTTCTTTACCTTGGCTAGATTGTATTAATTGGCTGCAGGCTAGTGGGGCTGGTTCTTTTGTGTTTTTGTAAAAAAAAAAAAGTTGTTCTTCTGGTATTTAAGCCCTAACTTTGAGAGAGTTTCTGTCTATACACACTGAGCAGAGTGGATGAGAGGTGTTGACTCCAACTCTTAGCTGAGATATATAAGTATCCTGTTTTTTTCGATTATTTATACAGTTTATTGTTTCTAGCAATTTATATATAGCACTTTTATTGTAATCTGCATGGGTAACTGATTTGTTTGCAGTTAAAAGCATTCTGTATCTTTACAAATCTTTATCTGTTTAAAAACTTTCATTTTGTGGCTTTCTGTAGTGCTTTGTAGGCTAATAGGTTTAGTATTTGTCCTAGTTCAGAATTGTTGGCTCTGGGCTTGTTTTAGTGATTGTTCAAAGCACATGAACAGGCCATCTTGAATTAGCTGAAGCCTTTCTTTACCTTGGCTAGATTGTATTAATTGGCTGCAGGCTAGTGGGGGCTGGTTCTTTTGTGTTTTTGTAAAAAAAAAAAAGTTGTTCTTCTGGTATTTAAGCCCTAACTTTGAGAGAGTTTCTGTCTATACACACTGAGCAGAGTGGATGAGAGGTGTTGACTCCAACTCTTAGCTGAGATATATAAGTATCCTGTTTTTTCGATTATTTATACAGTTTATTGTTTCTAGCAATTTATATATAGCACTTTTATTGTAATCTGCATGGGTAACTGATTTGTTTGCAGTTAAAAGCATTCTGTATCTTTACAAATCTTTATCTGTTTAAAAACTTTCATTTTGTGGCTTTCTGTAGTGCTTTGTAGGCTAATAGGTTTAGTATTTGTCCTAGTTCAGAATTGTTGGCTCTGGGCTTGTTTTAGTGATTGTTCAAAGCACATGAACAGGCCATCTTGAATTAGCTGAAGCCTTTCTTTACCTTGGCTAGATTGTATTAATTGGCTGCAGGCTAGTGGGGGCTGGTTCTTTTGTGTTTTTGTAAAGAAAAAAAAAGTTGTTCTTCTGGTATTTAAGCCCTAACTTTGAGAGAGTTTCTGTCTATACACACTGAGCAGAGTGGATGAGAGGTGTTGACTCCAACTCTTAGCTGAGATATATAAGTATCCTGTTTTTTTCGATTATTTATACAGTTTATTGTTTCTAGCAATTTATATATAGCACTTTTATTGTAATCTGCATGGGTAACTGATTTGTTTGCAGTTAAAAGCATTCTGTATCTTTACAAATCTTTATCTGTTTAAAAACTTTCATTTTGTGGCTTTCTGTAGTGCTTTGTAGGCTAATAGGTTTAGTATTTGTCCTAGTTCAGAATTGTTGGCTCTGGGCTTGTTTTAGTGATTGTTCAAAGCACATGAACAGGCCATCTTGAATTAGCTGAAGCCTTTCTGTACCTTGGCTAGATTGTATTAATTGGCTGCAGGCTAGTGGGGGATGCTTCTTTTGTGTTTTTTAAAAAAAAAAGATGTTCTTCTGGTATTTAAGCCCTAACTTTGAGAGAGTTTCTGTCTATACACACTGAGCAGAGTGGATGAGAGGTGTTGACTCCAACTCTTAGCTGAGATATATAAGTATCCTGTTTTTTTCGATTATTTATACAGTTTATTGTTTCTAGCAATTTATATATAGCACTTTTATTGTAATCTGCATGGGTAACTGATTTGTTTGCAGTTAAAAGCATTCTGTATCTTTACAAATATTTATCTGTTTTAAAACTTTCATTTTGTGGCTTTCTGTAGTGCTTTGCAGGCTAATAGGTTTAGTATTTGTCCTAGTTCAGAATTGTTGGCTCTGGGCTTGTTTTAGTGATTGTTCAAAGCACATGAACAGGCCATCTTGAATTAGCTGAAGCCTTTCTTTACCTTGGCTAGATTGAATTAATTGAACCAGCAGGCTAGTGGGGCTGGTTCTTTTGTGTTTTTCTAAAGAAAGAAAAAGTTGTTCTTCTGGTATTTAAGCCCTAACTTTGATAGAGTTTCTGTCTATACACACTGAGCAGAGTGGATGAGAGGTGTTGACTCCAACTCTTAGCTGAGATATATAAGTATCCTGTTTTTTTGATTATTTATACAGTTTATTGTTTCTAGCAATTTATATATATCACTTTTATTGTAATCTGCATGTGTAACTGATTTGTTTGCAGTTAAAAGCATTCTGTATCTTTACAAATCTTTATCTGTTTAAAAACTTTCATTTTGTGGCTTTCTGTAGTGCTTTGTAGGCTAATAGGTTTAGTGTTTGTCCTAGTTCAGAATTGTTGGCTCTGGGTTTGTTTTAGTGATTGTTCAAAGCACATGAACAGGCATCTTGAATTAGCTGAAGCCTTTCTTTACCTTGGCTAGATTGTATTAATTAGCTGGAGGCTAGTGGGGCATGCTTCTTTTGTGTTTTGTAAAAAAAAAAGTTGTTCTTCTGGTATTTAAGCCCTAACTTTGAGAGAGTTTCTGTCTATACACACTGAGCAGAGTGGATGAGAGGTGTTGACTCCAACTCTTAGCTGAGATATATAAGTATCCTGTTTTTTTCGATTATTTATACAGTTTATTGTTTCTAGCAATTTATATATAGCACTTTTATTGTAATCTGCACGGGTAACTGATTTGTTTGCAGTTAAAAGCATTCTGTATCTTTACAAATCTTTATCTGTTTAAAAACTTTCATTTTGTGGCTTTCTGTAGTGCTTTGTAGGCTAATAGGTTTAGTATTTGTCCTAGTTCAGAATTGTTGGCTCTGGGCTTGTTTTAGTGATTGTTCAAAGCACATGAACAGGCCATCTTGAATTAGCTGAAGCCTTTCTTTACCTTGGCTAGATTGTATTAATTGGCTGCAGGCTAGTGGGGGCTGGTTCTTTTGTGTTTTTGTAAAAAAAAAAGTTGTTCTTCTGGTATTTAAGCCCTAACTTTGAGAGAGTTTCTGTCTATACACACT